>NC_045697.1:25510490-25813520 GCF_009834535.1 Camelus ferus
TTGTACAAGATAATAGCTATATACCAGCCCTGACTGTGGTCTTGGTGCCAGATTTAAAACATACAGGAGGAATTTACCAAAAAGTATAGCTATCTATCAAGTTATTTTAAGGTGCATGATACATATGGCTTCTTTTAATCAGATGGATTTCATGAAATAACCAACTTCCTCGTTAAACCCTCACCATTATAGTAAACGTTGTAACCGAATGTATTCCAAAGGGATTAAAGAATTATTTTTTTCATCAGCCAGACACATTCAGTCTATCAGTTTTAAATCTCTCTATTGTACTCTCAGATTAATTTTTAATCTATATTTTAATCTAATTCACTTTCTTTTCATCTCCCCAATCAGCGAAATTCCAAGTAACCACCTAAGAAAGTAACTTTTCCTGCTTACTTTCTGCTGGTTCTCCATTTAGTACAGAATGACTTTATTTAAAAAAAAAGTTAAATCATATTTCCTTACAAAACATCTAGTAGATTTTTCATTTTAGGACTTAAAGGAAAAATCTAAACTCTGTACCATAAAGGTAAGGATCTTTAAGATCTTCTCTGTTAAACATGCCCTTTTTGTCTCATGCTACTTTCTGCTCATCATCTTGTCACACTGGTCTCCATAGTCCTATCTCTTACTGAGAACTTTCCTGCCTCAGGGTCTTTGCATAATTTGTTCATTCTTCATGGAAAACATTCCATCAAGGTGTTGCAGAGTAATTTCTTTTCATCTTCCATATCTACACTTAAATGTCGCCTTCTCCAAGAGGCTGTCTCTGAACACGGCATGATAGAGGGGCATAGCATCCATTATACTTGTGTATTTCCCCCACAGCATTCATCTCAGTCTGTACTTTATATGTTCCTATCTTTTGAACTTATTTTTGTCCCAATCTGGAATACTAACTGTTGACTGGTGATGATATGTTTAGATTCAAAGTAAATGAACAAGTTAGGGAATCAGCCTGGTCAAAGATTGTTTCCAAAAGGAAATGTGACCTATTCTCTTGGTTACCTTTTATGCTTTTAATTGTGGAAAAAATATAAAATGAGACTCTTACTAAGTACTTATTCATCAGTAATATATCTGGGCACAAAAAAAATATTATCAGAAAGTGAAGTATTTGAGATTCCAGGTTACTGAATGAGTTTGTATATTTTCATTATGAGTACTAGATGGTAGACTGCTGAGCGTTGCTATGTTTTATAATGAATATAAGTAAATTCCTGTAGTTTGATAAATACATTCCAATTCAAATTGAGAAACATGTAAACAATTATGAGACAAACAATTTCACACAACTTGTTTTGGACTAACTGTAACTCCGATAACCATTATATTCTGAACCAAAAAATAAAATAGTTATTTGATGGAATTGGAATGACCCAAATTACACAGAATCTGGGAATGAATTGAGTCCTTGAAAGAAACTGCAGAGGGTGAGGTCCAAATTTGTGTGGCTTTGATGCAGGAAAAGAGATGTGGGGTGTGAGAAGGGCTGTGTCCCAGGCTTTGGTTGAGCCCCCGGACATGCCCCTCCAAGTGTGGGTCCTTGGCTTCGCACAGGAAAGAATTCAAGAGTGAGCCACAGTTGTGTGAAGGTAGATTTATTCAGAGAGATATATTGAAAGGCAAGAGAAAGGCCAGAGGTGTGGGGGTTGAGTGCTCAGATTAAAAGTATGTACACACTCCATAGACAGAATGTGGCTGGTCTCCGGGGGAGGAGGGAGGAGGGAGAGAGAAGAAAAGAGAGAGAGGTGGCTGAGAAGCACCCTGTTGCTAGTTTTTATGGGCTTGGTGGCTTCATATACTAAGAAGTGGAAGGACCAGTCTAAGTAGCCTGGGGAAGGGGCTGGGATTCCCAGGAAGTTGGCCGTTTCCCACTCTTTGACCTTTTGTGGCTAGCCTTGGGACTGCCGTGGTGCCTGTGGGTATGTTATTTACCACGTTAATACATTACAGTGGGCGTATAATGAAGCTCAAGATCTGCTAAGAGTCAAATTTCCAACCACCTTGAGCCTCAAGGCCTACTGGGGGTTGAATCTTTCACCATTTTGATGCTAATTGCTGTAGCATTCCTTGAATGGCTGTGCCCTGCCCCCTTCCTGTCTCAGCTTAACCCCTTACCCACTCTCCAGTTAATTAGCAAGAGCTGGTAAGAGCTTTTGGGGAAATCCTCATCATTGGCTTAAGGTGTCAGAGGGATTCAGGGCTGTCACTGAGGGGTGAAACTTGGAAAGGAAGGCGTAATATAATGTGAATATAAAGCTGTAATTATAACCTCCCCCCCAAATCCTTGGCTGGATGTGCATATGCACTAAAGACTCCAGTGATGCCAGGGCAGACCTGCTAGGGTCCCACTCCCCGTGCTTCGGTCTTGGACTCTTCGAGGCAATAGCTAAGACAGGCACCAGGCTCACCTTGCTTATTTTTCCCACTCTCAGTGATCATTGCCTTGTGCTTTTGTTTCTGGAAATAATTTTTCCATATTTTTTCCTGGAATGTTTGTTCTTTCAAGCAAGGATTGTTACTTCATCATGGCTGGAAATGGCAGTCTTCTACTTTAAACCATTGTCAACTGAAATAAATGCACAGCCTAAAAGTTGAGAGTTATGTTTTATTCGGTAGACAATTCTAAGGACTCAGCCCAGGATGACAGCCTCTCAGATCGCTCTGAGGGACTGCTCCAAAGAGGTGGGGGAGGAGCTAGGATATATAGGAGTTTTACAACAAAGACCAGGTAGTTGGAACATTAAAAGATTACTTGTTAACTAAAGAAAACCAGGCATCTCAAGTTAAAGAATTTAGTGCTTTTCTGTGTGTGGGAGGAAGCAAGCTTTTGGGCTCCTTGAATTCATTCCTTTGACAAGCCCCTAGCTATCTAGGGCCAGTATCCTGTCCTTTCTTATTCTGAGTCCCCTCAGGGTGCACCATTGTGAGTGGCTGCAGAGGCTGGGCTGCAGGCTTGTCTTCACTGGGGGGTGGCGGCAGCCGCTGATGACTTGATGGCTTCAGCATTCTTTGTTTTCTGATATGGTTTGCAGTATTTTTTGATCACACCATTAACATTGCATAAGAAAGAGATTTAGGAAGTTTTAAAGTAAATTTCGTATCATTTCCACCTATGTTATATGTTATTTTAAAACTACGTTCAGTGTCTCATATGCATACCAGGAAGTTTTATATCATGTAAGCATACTTTTACAAGATCAATATAAAGTGTTTCTTGTTATTCCTTTATTTCAATGTTTTCTTAAACCATGAACTTTTCACTTTTTGAAAACTAGTAGAAAGAAATTGGGTTTGAGATCATTTCCTAAGTAACACTTCTGTATTCTTTATACTGGAGCCAAACAAAATAAAACAAGAAGCAGCTTTTGTGAAGCATGAAAACTGATCTCTAATTCCCTTTCAACGATCTTGCCAAGGTTGGGAAGAAGAATTTACGGAGTACGAGCATGCATGAGACTGGAGCCAATGAAAGATAGGAAGAAAACTGTTGACTGTCAGGTCAAATTACAAAAATATCTACATCCTAACCTGTCAAAAATGAGTCCTGTGATATTTTTGGTGTTGGAGTGGGAGTCGGGGGTGGGAGTGCCTACATTTTAACATATTTTCCCAGGCCTCAAAGTGAAATTGATTAGAAGGAAAAAGGTTAGAGGAAAGATAATAACATATTCATCTATCACTAGCAATAGATGGAACAGACATTGTCTCCCCAGCTAGCCTGGAAGGTTCCCATTTACCTTTGATTCTGAGCTGTTTGGAAAGCCCTGGTTATCAAGACATACCCATCTTACCCAGTTAGGGGTGCCTTTTGTTCTTTTGGAGCCTTGAAGGAAAAGCTCTGGAAGGCACTCTTTGTTTCTTTTGATTATCACCAAATTTAGCCCCAAACATCCAGAGACACTGGGGATGTGTTCAGGTTTTGCTGGCTTCAGCTTCAGACTAAGCAGTCAGTGAATTCACTTGCTCCAAAGTAAAGGGTGAATCAGAGGCTTCGCTGCAGCTTCCAGGGATCAGCATTTCTCAAGACCTTGTGCCTTATCTCTCTCTGAAACATGCTGGAATCGTTAAAGAATTCACAAAAATGGACTGTGTTGTCTTGTTAAGTACCTGAGCTCCCGCTTCAACAAATAACATTTATCAGCTTTCTAGAGTAGTGTTCTAATTTTCTTGTTTTCTTTCCTTCTGGGAGATTTTTTAGCATCTTTATTTTCCAATATTTTTACTAAATTTTAGCTTCTGCCATCATACACTTAACTTCCAGTGTTTCAGTAAACAATTACTTATTACAGCATTCTTTCTTATTATGGATACTCAAAAGGCTAAAAATATTAATGATTGTTACCTCAAAGAGGGAAGGGAAAAACCTTGGTTCTTGTCTTGCCTGAAAGAGAAGAATTCAGCTGGGAGATGGAAGTGTTACATAGAGAAAGATTTTAAAGATTTTTTTAGCAGAGCAAAAGTACACCTTCAGGAATGGAAAGTGGGCTGATCCAAGGGTGCATAGCAATGGTCTTTGTCCCTTCCCTTATACCCTTGCTTAGAGGTGGTCTCTTGATTAATTGATGGCTCTTGGCTCTGGAGTGCTTAGTCATGCTTGTCCCCTTTTGTGCATGTCCTTACTCTTGATGCACACAGAAAAACCCATGGTGGTGGGGAGGGGGCACCTAAACTGCAGCACTAATTATATTACAATGAGCATTGGGTCATGTTCTGTTAAGTCCTTGTCACTGCCATGCAGTTGCGGCCCTTGGGTTTTAACCAGTTTCTTGCTGGCACTCATTTAGAGGAAGTAGTGCCTTTATGCTGAGGGTGGGCATAACACCATCTTTTGGACCATCTGCCCTGTCCTCCACCTTATCTGCCCAGTGCCCCCACTTACCTAACTACCTAACATGATGACCTTTTAAGCTTGATTACTTTGGCCTTATCTCTGTTTCCTTCAATTTGCATTTGTTTCCTGTTTTTCTTTTGTTTCTGCTTTTGATTTTAGATAATTTTCTTAAGATATTTTCTTTAGATTATGTTTTTTTTACATATGTGATCATCCTTATCTGTTACTTTATATTTAGTGATAGAAAATTAAAATCTGATTGAAAAAGACTGTTCTGTATTACTCCAACAGACACACACGCCCACACTCACACCCACACAATCAGAGTATCTTTGTGAATTTTCTTTTCATTCAACACATTTCTGAGAAAAAAACTATTCCAGTGTCCTAAATAGACTATAAACCACCTGGTTACCAATGTTGTGCCTAGCACAAGAGGAAAGGCAGTTGTGATCTCTGCCTTCTGCAAACACTCATTTAATGTCCAGTCTGGACTATGGCACTCGGGTCTGTCATTGAGCTGATGTCCTGAAATCTTTTCTCTCCCCCTCTGCAGGGATTAAATCTCCAGGCTTCATCCAAGAAGTAGGGAACATGCAGATCTGGAGAATTAACCTGGTAAATCCCCCAGTCTTTTTCTTAAAAGACTGTCACATAATCCTGTTATTTTTATTCCTCCAGCACATCTCCCCACCCATACCTTCTTCAGTGTTTGACACATTTATGATAAGGATTGATTTTCTATTTATTATTTTAGTTTCAGAGATTTTTGGTTCAGGTAAGCCGGTTTCCACTCATCTATCATCCTACCGGATATCTCTGTCTCTCTGTCTCTCTCTATATAGCTGTTTTGTCCTTGTGGGAAAATACCTTTAAAAAGTCCATTATGGTCATTGTAGCAGTTTGCAGACATAGTAGAACTTATTGTTCAATCCATTCATTTTAATCAAGAGTTTTACTTTTCTTAAGTACTTTTGATTTTCATGCTACACTAGGTAGAAATAATTCGAATTTGGTTTAAAAAAGTATAAACTCTTTATAGCTATCAGTATAACTACAACACATATGCATATAAAGGAATACATTATGAAAATGACTCAAACACATTATAAACTCATCAAGCTGTAAGAATTCTGCTAAACAGAAGGTTAAATGTAAAATTTCTTTCTTGTTATTCCTTTCATAGGGTATTTTTAGCACAGTGGGTCAATTTGTAGTAGCATCTTACCAGCATAGATTAAAAATAAAGAGGACAATATGCTGAAATAAAATTGATGGAGGTTCCCTGTTTATTTTCTAACAATATACAGTAGAAAATATATTTTTAAAATGTTATTATATTTTCATTGTTATTCTTCTGAGACAATTATTACAAAGAGCCCAAGGATACATATATATTTCTGAAAGTCATATTTTCTTAGTAAAGAATTGCCTAGTTTTATGTCCACCATTTATCAGATTGAGGCACTATATCCTGACTGTACAAGAGAGGACTAATTTATTATTAATAGAGCTTTATACAAACAAGCATTCATGCCATCAGTTTGCCCTCTTTAACTGTACCTCTGGGTACCATGTGAATCATTTATGAGGTGGCTGTATGTCACACAGTTGAAAAGACTGCAGATTTACAGAGCATACCGTGGCACACACACATACCTACACACACACACAGACACACATTATGTGAACTTCTTTTCATAAGAAGCCATTCCTCATTTAGTAGGATAATAAATATAGAAAACATATGCTTTATTAATTAGGAAAGATTTTCTCAGATTAGTAGACTTTAGCCTAATAGCAGGGAAATAATTGTAGTGAGACATCATGATTGGTTATAGATTATATTAATGATAAAATACTATAAGAAGGTTAATTTTTTTAAAGGTTGAACAAAAATGTTAGCAAGACATCAGATTATCAGACCAGATTACCAAATGTCATGGATATAATAGAAAAAAGTGGGAAATATTAAAAGAGGCAAGCCATTCTTATCAAATTAACCACACTAAAAAAATACATCATGGGCCACTATATTACCTCACCACAGAATGTTTATTTCCTGACATGGAAATGCACTTTGTATGATAACAGTCACAAGGTGATTAATTGTTGTAAAAGTTGACTAAATATCAAGAATATATTTTATTTTAGAATTCTGTTTGTTTTTAATTTTATTCATGATCTTCAGATGTTATGTATACAAAGCCAGGCATATAACAATAAGTCACACTGCTAGACAGCAGCTACAGAACTCTGCTCAGCTAAGTCATTAATCTCATATACTGTTCATAATGTGATCTTCCTGCAAAATACCATCCCGGCAGTAGTAGATAACAGTAACTTAATACCTATTTTTGTCTGCTCTAAATGTGAGTTGTATTTGGAGTGTAGGAAAATAATAATAATTGTTTAGATTGACTAAATATATAATTGTCATAATCTAAATATCCTGTATCTCTCAGAAACTGTCTCTTTTTAAAATGTAATTAACATTGCCAATAAAAATAAATTTTGTCTATTAGATGTTTGCTGTCTTGAGAAAATATTCCAAGTATCATTTTTCTAGTTTTTCTGCAGGAGAATAATTTTAATGGGGATATCATTAATAAATAAATTTAATAAAATGTTTCATAAAAAATTAGAATGTACTGAAAAATTAAACAACATTAAAATTCTTAAAATGAGTAAACAGTGGTAGAACTATCTTCTAAATGATCCAATATGAGGAACACATTTTACGTCTAAATATTTTCAGACGACCACATGGTATCATTTATGCAGTAAGTATTCACTGACTAATAATGTACTTAATTGAATGAAAACAATATGAATTTACTTTGAAAAAATGATTAATCACAGCTACCTATACATGTGAAAGGTAGCAAAACAAAAATCTGTAAGATTATGCAGAATATAGACAAAATTTTTTAAGTATCTAGATTAGAAGACATTACAGTAATTCTGTGGTTCTCTAGGGTCCACTGGTCATAAAATATATCCCTTTTTTAGTCAATAAAAAATTCAAATTTTTAAGAAAGATTAATTGGCAATTGAAGTTTACAGAGAGATTAAAATCTATAATCAATATCACTATATAATTTAAGCCTATAATTAGTGCTTTTATACTTAGTAGAAATGAAATTCTATAAAAGAAAATAATCATACCAAATAAAACTATCTACATATATTAACATATAGTAAAAAAAAATAAGGCATTTTTAAGAGAAGTTTATTTTGTGTCAATTTTAAGTGAGAAGGATATGTTTGATTTTGAAATACCTTTTCTACTCAATTCAGCTTTTAAAATCAAAACATCTTAAATATCTACATTATGTATCAGGACTTCATTGTTAAGACTGATAAAAATTTGGACAGGTCTATGATTTAGAAATGGTATTTAAATGTAAGTCATTCAACTGCAATTCCTTAAGTTCTTAGAACACCTGAATGATCTATAAAAAGAACCCATCATTGTGTTGTCAAAATGAGCGATTATGGCTTTATTGTCAAGAACAAATGATTACAATTGTTTTAAACACGACTTTAACATTTTGTAATTACACACAAATTACATTTTTGCAATATTGTCAACTAGGGTGAGTCAGATTTCTGATTTTTGTGAAATAAAAGAATAGAAATATAAAATTTTACAGTTTAATTTTTTATTACTCATCCACATATAGAAATATAAATGATGTATTTATTTCTATCATAATTAAATGTGACTACCTACAAATATTATTTCACTCAAACCTTAGTAAGAGGGTCATTTTGATGGCAAAGCAAGGAGTACCTAAGCTATGGAAGGCAGATTTCTTTGGCAATCAATAGGAATGTATTATTCAATAGACCTGCCAACTTCTTTAGACCTGACAGTATATCATGCTGTTACTTATCTCTTCATATCTCTTCTCAAACCCTGTCACTTGGCAGAGTAAAAACTTTCTCTGGTCTTTGCCAAGCAGATCTTCAACAATAGTCATAAAAATCATTTTTTATGCCTAAATAAAATGGAAAAAATGTTGCAATTAACTGAGGGTTCTAGAAGTCATGGTAGTGCTTTTCTAAACACTATTTTATTTCCAAAGATTAGCAATGTGCTTAGGTCAATATATGTGCACCCCTGGATGAAAAAATGAATGAATCAGTGAACAAAAAATTCTCAAATATAAAATATTTTTCAGATTTGTATTTGAGAATAACATAAGCCTCCCATCACCTCTTGAGGTTCTAGAAATGTAAGGCAGCTTTCAACTGAATAATGTATTATGCATTTTAAATGCAAATTGCAGTCTTGCTTGCTTTATGCCACATTTTCAGTGATTAACAAGAAGAGTTAATTCTAAGCCAACTTGGAAATGCAAATGTTCTTAAAAAATCAAGTCAAAGTTTTTAAACTTCACTTTTTCACAATTTTTGGTGAAATTGAAATATGTTGCAATGTTTTTTTAATGGGAATGTAGTGTTGCCAAAAGGGCCAAAAATGCTGATTTATTGTTCTCCCAGTTTTTCACTTTGTTTTTTTCAAATTAAAAAGCACAGAGACTAACAGTATGAACACAAGTTGTTCACAGCACTCAAAATTAGTATGTATTTTCTTAACTCCATTCACCATTAGACATTTCCAGAAAATAAATAGTGTATATTGTTCCAGTGCATATTTCTATATATAGTACATATGGAAAGCCATAAACTTTAAGATGATACTTTTTTCTTTTATTTTTTATTGAAGTACAGTCAGTGACAATGTGTCAATTTCTGGTGTACAGCACAGTGTCCCAGTCAAGCATATACATATATATATTTATGAGATGACACTTTTTATGAATGGTTGTAATTCATATAAGTTCTGTCATACTATTCTGTCTCATAGAAATTTGCTATTTTCATTTAACATAATGTTTTGAAACCACAAGCATGTTGATACATGTAGATCAAGGAAAATTTTTTTTTTTTGCTACACAGAATCTCATTATATGATTATGAGGAATTCTTCCTTTGATCATTGTGATTATGAAATTGCTTATTCATAGTTTTTATTGGTTAATTTTATACTTATTTTTATACTCATTTGTCTTTTGCTTATTAGAACATTTAGAATGTCTTTTGTTTTACAAAATATTTAATATTTAATTTAATATTTATTTTAATATGTATTTAAAATCATAAAAAATTTATCAGTTCCTTAATATACTTGCTTTTTGCTTTTTAAGATACATTCATGTATCAAGGTAAAAAATTTTTCTCTAAGTTTTATTTTCTGAAGACTTAATTGTTTTCATGTGATTATTTTGACTGATTTGATGTCTAATATGTTGTTTTCCTATAGTTAGTATTTCTAACTTTTGGAAAAGTTGTTAAACTTTTCTTGATTATTTATAAGGCTTTCTCTCTCAAATTACAGCAAAATATCTGTATATTTTTGTCCTCTGACTCCTTCTTCTAGTCCACTAATCTATTTCTATAATTTTGTACAAAACTATTAGATTTTATGTAGTATATTTTTATGTCTTGATTTCTAGACAATGCAAAAATTGCCTTACATTCTTTGTGTTTCTCATGATAGACAGCTTTGAAGACCATTTGTTATAATGCTATTGTATTTTGTTTTGCTTTGATTTAAATGAAAATCTACTATGTCTTTCAATCATCCTTTTCAATTTTCTTTTAATCATGTTTTGTGTAATTTTGTTAAATTCATTCTTAAATATTTTAGAATTTTGCTGCTATTTAAAATGATGTCTCCACAGGCATACTTTATTTTGGAATCAGTTGTTATTGTTTTTCTAATATTATTGCTTCCTCCTCCTCTCCTTCTCTTTATCCTCTCTATGTCTCTCTCCCTCTGTCTTTCCTCTTACTGCCTTTGAGATTCAATAGGGTAGTGATGATGAGCAAATTGTCTTGGTGGCAATATTCTCATGATTGGGATCTCTCTTTCCAGCTGCATCTCACTCGATTCCACACTAAAAGAGTTTACTGTGCTTTAGGGCTCTTGTAATTACATGGGACTCATCCTTAAAATCCACGATCATCTCCCTATTTTAATGTCCTTAATCTTAATCTCAACTGCAAATTTTCTTTTGCCATGTAATGTAACATACTCACAGCTTCCAGAGATTAGGGCATTGACAGTTCTCATGGGAAATCTGCCCACTACACATGGCATAGAAAAGGGTATCATAGCTCTTGACTCATGATACTAGGTACAGGAATTCATACATGAATGTCTTGTAAGAAATTGATAGGGATATAATAAAATTACATTATAACACATAAATAGCACTTATTACTGTGAAAAACATTGTTGAAAACATTTCATTTTTAGTCCTCACAGTTGTGTGAAGTAAATAGGATTGATGTCCCAGTTTTATACATGAGGAAACTGAAGCACAGATTAGTTACCATATATAGCAACTAAAAAGAAAGGAAGAGGGAAGGAAGGAAGGAGAAAGAAAGAAAGAAAGAAAGAAAGAAAGAAAGAAAGAAAGAAAGAAAGAAAGAAAGAAAGAAAGAAAGAAAGAAAGGGAAAGAAAGGGAAAGAAAAAGTTGGTTTTGACTTTGCTAAAGATGGGATGACTACATTGTTTCATAAACTGTATGGTTCAGCTCTTTAGCATTTGTCTATCTTCAAGAGACAGTGTGTCTCAAACTGATATAATTTCTCTAGCAAGGTTACACTTATAGTTATTCATTTTCATCCATATTGGGTTGCAGACTATTCCCTTTCCTCCAATGACAGTTATCAATAAAACAGGCAGATATGGAAGAAGTTGCTGCCTTAAATTGGAGGAAACTGTCATGAAGGATTATTTTTCATATGCATGAGTCCTCAAAAGACTGTGCAAGATCATTCTGAGTGACAGGAGACATCCTATCAGTAAGAAATATCACAAAAGCCATGATAAAAACTTTGTGCTGCAGCAGACTACTGCATTTGAATTAGGTACACAGTGTACCAGAAAGGGAAGAAAGAGTATTATATAAATATTATATAATCTTGACCAATGAGATCATTTTAAAAAGATAAATTAATTACAAAAAGTGGGAAATTAGCATAGGAATGTCTAAAGCAATATCATTTGAGAATGTAAAACTAGTCGTTCTTGATTTGTATTTTCTAATTTTTCTACCAATGATTCAGAGCTGAATTTATTCCTCTGTGGCTTTACAAAGGAATAAATGTTAGGTAGGGAAATTCTCACCATAATTATTGGTATTTTGTGTCTAATTTTTCCTCTAATGCTTTTTGTATCAAAAATAAATATTAACACTCTAGATATTTACATTTTATTTAGAATGACTTCCTCTCTCAGTCTCCTCACTGTGACCTCACTTCTGTGAAAATGATCCTATGTTTTCATTCATCATATATCTGTCTTCTCATCAAAACAGCAAGTTCTTTGGAAATGAGTGCTGTATTATCATTTGCAAAGTGCTGACACACAGGAGACACTCAATCCATGTTTGTTGACTGACTGAATAAATCAGTGGAACTTGCCTTCTCTATCATGATGAGAAAATGAGACAGAGTGAGCAGTGGAGTAAACCAATATTCGGATAAGAAGGAAGTATGTCCAAAAGGAAATGGTCAGCATTGCCAAATGCTACAAAATGATTAAGGAGAACAAAGACCAAGAGGCGATAGCTGCCAGATTGTAATGAGAAAGAATGTGAGTGCAAGGTAAAGAAAGTGCAGCAGAAGTGAAAAATAACATAATCGCTCTTGTAGACAATAGAAGTAAAAAACTGGTCATAGAAACAGTGCACAGAAAGGGCAAATAAGCTTGTTTGCAAGGGAAGGACTTAGGTTAATGCAAAAGAAAGGAAAGAGTACATTGTGCAGTCAGAATGGAAGCAGGGAGAAAGAACTTGTTAAGTTTACTTTTACAGCAATTCTGTGAAGTATCCTTACACTTTTATTGTTCTCTCTAAAATGTCATTCTTCTGATTGAATCAATACTTTTATAAAAATTGGTGTGGCATATGCTTAAAAAAGAAAAAAAATGTATGAATTAAATTTAGTGATCAATTTTTACATTGCTTGTTTATTTACATTATGCCTCATTCCATGAAGCTATTCAGATAGTTGGTGACAAATAAAATTTGTTGAAATGTTATCAGTGTAAGATGCAAGTAAAAGAAAACTATTTTGCAAACTAGAAGTCAGTTCAGGGCAGAAAATACATATGGAACATACACTTTTTAGTTGCAGACTCTACGTGAGGTAATATACTACAGAGGTGCCTAGGAGTTCCTATCCTTGATGGGCAAACAGTTTAATGATAGAGATAAATGGACCAACTTCAATACAGGCATTAAAATAAAGACATGTACAGTGTGATATGACAGCAAAGAAGGGAAGGGCATTTCAGAGGAGTTTTCTAGAGGCTTTGATAACTGATTAGAAATGGGAGGAGACAAAGAATTACAGGATACATCTGAGATTACAGATTCATATACCTCGGGTAAATTATTGCCATTAACTTTATATATATATATATATATATATATATATACACACACACACACACACACACACACACACACACACATACATACATACATATATGTGTATATATATGAAGTTTAACTGACATGATAATAAGTATTCGTTCATAATTTGAACATTACTAGTTTAAGACATCTTTGAGACATACAGACCTGACTTACAAGCAGGTAAATAGACGAGTTAGAAGTGCAGGTTGAGGGCTAAAGAGAGGTATTGGGAATCGTTAGTGTATTGATGGAATATTCAATCAGGAGAGTAAATTAAAACAAACAGAAAGAAAAAGAAGTACAATCGACTGTACTCCTTGGAGATCCAATGTTTAAGGGTCAAATATAAAAGTCAAATCCCTTGCCCACTCACCCCAAGAAAGAAACTCAAAGCCCATAAAAGTGCATACAAAGGACTGGGAACAAAAAATCAAATGAAATAGTGTCATTAAACTAGAAAGAGGCAAGAGTTTGAAAACTGACTGTTAAACAGCATTAGAGAGCTCATTAAGATAAACACTGAGGGATCCACGTTAGAAAAACAGCTTTAATAGAATGGAAGGAACAGAAGCTGTGTTAATATATTTGAGGCTGGGTAATGTAGAGTATAGCTATCTATGACTGGATAATTTTGACAATACGTGGCTGAGAGAGTAGTCAAAAAACCCAGAAAACCTAAAAGAAAAATGTAGAGAGGCTATAAAGAGACAATTTAAGCAAGAAGTCCGAATGACTCACATACACAACAGATGCACTGAATGGGTTGACCTTAATGGGGCGCAAATAAGAAATGGCTTTATTTTTATTCTATTCCTGCGTTCAGTTAGGCTCTGCCAGTTTTCTTACATCTACTCTTTGATGATGTCAGTGAATCCCAGAGCTTTCTCTTTACTCTTATTTTGTGATTAGTCTCATTTGGATGATTGCTATTTATCTTCAGACATTATAGAGTCCTGTCCAGTCTGTGTCAGACTTTAATCTCACAGCAAATACAATTATTTATGTTATTGTGGGCTCACAGCAGAACCATGGCTTAGCATCCTTCCCTGGGGGAGGTATGGGAGCATGATCTACCCTGAAGCTCCTGTTTCCTGCAGAGTTGTAGGATGGGTGTAGTTAGTAGAAAATGAGAAAAAGCATTTCATTTATGTAGTGTAGGTAGTAGTTCTTTCTGCGGATATTGATGCTTTTTGTGAACAGGAAATACAATTTCCTGTGCAATACATTTTGAGGGCTCATTCAGATAAGCCTGTAAGGTTCAGCAGATAATCAGCTAAGTCTCCTCACTTTATAGGCATGTCAGAATTCACCAAGGAGCTCTCTTGCAGACCCTATGCAAGGTTTTAGGTGCCAGGAGCAGGAGCCCTGAGGGATGGGATCATAAGAAATCAACTGTCATGAAAATGTACTTTCCACATCAGGGATCTGTCTTTCTATGCCTTAATAAGTCTTCCCAAAAATGTAAATAAAAGAAAGGAAGCCTAAAACCAGAAACATTTAAATATGTGTGATAGAGCTGTCATTGAAGTTTGAATTAAAGTAGTGGCATTCATATAAGGATTTTACCTGTTGACATGATCCGTTTACCTCTCCCCTCAACTACAGAAGAGCCACTAGTGTGGGAATGAATTGAGGTGGTGGGAGAAAAGGAATAACAAGAGATCAGGTGGTGCTTCTCTTCCTGCTGCAGGTCCTTGAGCCTAACATCAAGTTTCAAACTGGATTTGGAAGCTTTGAATTGAATGTGAGATTGATATATTAAATTAAACTAGATTGAAAGTTTAAATGCTTAGAAGTGCACCTCAAATATCAAGTGATACTAATGTAATAGTAGAAAAGAACTAATGAGCTAAATACAGGATCAGACTGTCCAATCAACTAAAATCAGAGATCTCACTGAATGTCAAGCTCTACTAAATAATGAAAGGACGTTGGCAAGCAAGAGGTACAGTAGAACAAAAAGAGGTCTGGGGAACTGAAGCAGTTCCCTGGGGCCCCCACCTTTCCATGTCTGACATGCATCTCTGACACAGGAGAGATGAGGTCCCTAATGAGTTTGTCAAGCACTTCACACAGTGGCAAGAATTTCATGTACAACACGTCTTCACTTTATATCAGAGATACAATAGCTTGCATAGACCTCTCGAGGGTGTCAGTTCTCAGAGATCCTAAGTTCTACTCAGTACAGGTTATTCTTAGGCAGAGACAGTCTACAAAGGGATTTTAATAAGTTCTCTTCCTCTCAGCAGATACCTTTTTTTTTTCTATTTACTTGAGAATACAGGTATAAGGAAGGTAATCTGTTTCACCGGTTTTATGTATTTTTTTCCTCTGGAAGTTCTGCTCCTGTTTATTCTCAACTGGAAAGTTCTGAAATCTTCCTGTGATATTATTAAAAGGAAAGAAATATACAATAGAGCATGTTTGAAGTTAGAACTCAGGGTGATAAAATCAAGAGATGATAAAACCTAGCATTCAAGGCAATACTATTTAAATTGAAATGCCACGTCACACCCAGAAAAATGGCAAGAATAAGAAGTTATATAGTATCAAATATTAGATAGATGTTAATAAAATATGACTTAGAAATTTCACTTTGCAATACAAAAACATCTTATAATAATTCATGAGAGGATAGGTATGAGAATGTTCAATGTAACATCATTTGTGGTAGCAGAGAGTAGGAGCCAGCCTACATACCCATCTCTGAACAGCTGGGTATAGAAAATGTGGTAAATATCACCATAGAATTATATGCACAGTTAGAAACAACAAGATATATGTAATTAGCAACATAGCTACATTTCAACACCATAGTGTTGAATGAATAACAAGGACAGAATAGCAAAAGGCCGTTACCATGTATTTAAACATGTGTAATATACACGTAAAACAGCAATACATATTTTGCAAGGGCATGTAGTTTTTCAAATGTATACATATGTGTTTGAGTAAATGCCAGTGAGGATCAGAGTATGAGCATAAAAGGAATACAATTGATATTAAATGTTAAATATTAAAATAAGGGAGGCATTCTACTGATGGTGATAATATGCTTTACACTAATGAAAATGATTACTCCATCTTTTGAACCTGTGATCTAAAAATATATTTAAGGAAGAAAGGGAAGAGAGCAATAGAACGGTCTGTATGAAAGTATAGATGGTGAATCTGATAAAGGTGTTATTTTTGTGGAGTGTAAATACAGTTGTTGTTTTGTTTTGCTTTCTTAAGGGTGGGAGATGTAATTACATGCTTAGAATGAAGAAAATAGGCAAGTAGGGGAAGCATTCACAGCATAGACAGAGTTTCTGAGAGAGCTAAAGTAACTTTTTCCAAGGTACTGATTGGACATGCCAAAATGAAAACCCAAAAATGAAGAAAATAGGCAAGTAGGGGAAGCATTCACAGCATAGACAGAGTTTCTGAGAGAGCTAAAGTAACTTTTTCCAGGGTACTGATTGGACATGCCAAAATGAAAACCCAAAATTCTGACTCCAAATTCAGTGGTTTTTCTAGCATATTTATAAATTGTGTTCATGTAAGTGTAAAATCTTTCGAAGTATTAGATTCATAGAAATAGCTCATGTTCAATTCTGAACTAATAAAGTATTCATTTCTGTATTTATTTTGACTTATTGTACAAGCTGAAATGTTTACTCAAATGTGGTTTTAACATCTTTATTAGGCTACTGTTATGACTGTGCTGTGAAAACTCTGGAAAACAATATATGTATATTGAAAAGATATATCGGATTTAAGACTAGAAGTCTTTAGCAAAAATTTGCATTTGAGTCACTATATTTCCAGTTATCTTTATGATATGTACTGATTTTTACTCAATTATGACACAAGTATTTTTCATTTTTATAGTTAACTCACTGTATACATTAGAAATTTTAGAAACAGAATTATAAAATCAGTATAAATTATTACATGTGCTTTAATTTCTATTATTTAGTAACATAAATATTATGTCTTCTTAATTCAATAAAGGCTTATTCTTGGTAATATTTACCATTTTTAAAGAAAGTGCATAATTTGATATCTATAGTATAAGTAAGCCTATCTCCAGTGTCTAAACTCTCAGAAATGAAATTTTGTTTTTAAATAAAGACTATCATATAAAATGTTTGTATTTTCAATAACTACACTATATTAATCCCTACAATTTCATCTACAACCTGTAGTAATTGTTCATACATGCACAGTAATTATAACAGAAAAATCAACTATAATCTCAAACATCTCTATTAATGTAAACAGAAATTATAAATCCCTTCTTATAATAAAAATCGAGTGACTAACCTTCTTGTAGTCATAGTTCAACTTCTGTAGGAATATACCGATAAGACTATTATTATTTCTAGAAAAACCTACAGGTAATTTTATTAGTGATATCCAAATTTGTTTCAAGAAATTCTTCTTTCTCAGTATGACAAACATGGAATAAAGATGATGAGTTTACTATAATGTGTCTTTCCTTTCCTTTCTTCCATCTTCTCTGGTTTGAGTTGTTTCTTTGGTTTTTGCTTTTTCTTTTTTCATCATTAACACTGCTAACTGCTTAATGAGTGATCAGAAGCTATGATACAGGAAATGAAGAAAGTACTAGTAGTCAGATGAGTAAATTATTTAAAGAAAAATAGCATCATGTAAAGTTACTTTATCACTGACTGGGTAAGGAAGTTCACTTGTACTAAAAAAAAAAAAAAAAAAAAAAAGAAATGGGGGAAGCAAAAGAGATTTGATAAATGGATGCAGTCAACTACAGATAAATGACCACAATGATCTGACTTGTTCGCTTATGAGCTTCTGAGAAACATTTAACCTCAATGAACCCTGCTGAGTTTTTTGGGTTTTTGTTTTTTTTTTTTTGGCTTTTTTTGCTTTTGGTCAAATCTTCATGTAATTTATTCTTTCCTTGAACACAACTAATAAAAGTGAACAAGAATACATATTAATCATTTAATAAAGAGTTTCAAGAAACACACACACAATGGAGGTAAACATTTCTCTTTTCCCTCATTTTAATACAGGTATGTCATCATTGTATTGTTTCCCGTAACAGTGATTTTACATTTATCCTATTCTAATAATGAGTAAGTGGGATAACCAGAAGCTGTGAAATAAAAGGAGTTGAGTTCTATATCTCTTAGTTATTACTGTGATAGCTTGAACACATCTCTTACTCTATGAAATGTAGTATTACTTAAATGGAAGACTAATTAAAGATAATGTTCATGAAAGTAGTTTGGAAGCAAAATGCTATGGTGTTGAGCGTCTGAGAGACCTGCTTTTGAGTCTTTCTATATGTGTGATGCCCTAGGCAACTCATTTGTTGTTGCTGAATCTGAATTTCCTTCCATTTAGTGATTACAATGCTTACATGATTTGTTGTGCAAAGTAAATATTTTAGACTTAGTACATAGCCTAACATAAAATATAGACAAAAATTATAACTTTCCTTTCACTGCCTGCTTATTAAAAGAAAAAATACATTTGTCTTCACATTTTGCCAGTTTTGATTCCCTTTATTAAAATACTACTGAGTTGAACACTTACATTTAACAGTTTTTATATATTCATTGCCAGGTTTCAACATTAAAACTTAGGATTTTAAAAAAGTGTTTGGGATAAAAGAAAATTTAAAAATCCAAAGTTATGAGCTTTATTTCTTACTATTTTTTATTTTAAAATTAAAAAAAATTAAGAAGGTATCACCATATTAAAGAAAAATATATCCATTAAAATATTTTTCATTGCATTATATATCCAATTCACATTTATTGAGAACTTTAGGTATGCTAGTTTTTATCCAAGTTTGATAGATTACAAAGAAATATAAGAGTAGTCCTATCTCTCCAAGGACTAAACGGCTATTTGGGGACACTATACGGTGAGCAAATATTTGCAATAAAATAAGAGAAGTGCTGAGCGAAATGTTCACACATGGTTAGGAGATATTGACAATAGAATGACTACTTGCACTGATTTTGAGGACACTTCGTAGAGAAATGAGCATTAACTAGACTCTTCAAGAAAAATATTAGAAAGGTCTCTGATGTTTGAAAATGGAATAATCAAGGAAATTACAAGCAAAAGAGAATAAAGCGAACACCGTATAAAATGTGGATGGATAGATGTTACACTTGGTGTGCCAAGCATAGAATGCAGAAAGCATATGCAGAGAGAAAATACTACACACATTTTTGTTTGAAGTAAACAATTTCAACTTTATTCAGAGCTCATTTAAAAAATGTCAAGTATCAACATTGTTTTCATTGTAATTTTAACTTTGGAAAGGAATTTAATAATGTTCTTTCTGTTACCTTATTTAAAAAGTTACCGTTTTTCATATATTACTAGTATTCTTCTGAGTTACTACTTTTTTTTTTTTTTTCATTTTCCTACTTCTGCACTAGAGAGAAATAATCTGGTAATTAAGACCATATATTTCTGTACTTATTTTCTGTTTACATTAATCATTACTTATTAATTCCAGATATATCCACTAAAGACATTCTGTGGATCAGGCATCGTGCTAGATCATAAATTTTGAGTCAAAAGGAACCAATTAAGATAATCAAAAAGAAATCCACAAATTGGGAGAAAATATTTGCAAATAACATATATCTAGAGCACCTGTATCTAAAATATACAGAGAACTCTTAAAACTCAACAATAAGAAATAAACAAACAACCCAATTTAAAATGGGCAAAAGATCTAAACAGATACCTTACAAGGACGATACAGAGGTGACAAATTAGTGCATAAAAAGATGCTCAACATTATATGTCATGAAGAAAATGCAAATTAAAAGAATAGTGACATATAGCTATATACATTAGAATGACCCAAACACTGACATTACCAAATGCTAGTAAGAATGTGGAGCAATAGGAACTCTCATTCAGTGTTGGTGAGAATGCAAAAAGGTACAGTCACACTGAAAGACAGTTTGATGATTCTTACAAAACAAAACATAGTCTCTGCATAAGATCTAGCAATCTGATTTATAGGTATTTACATAGAGGAGTTGAAAACTTATGTACATACATAAACGTGGATGCAAATATTTGTAGCAATTTTATTAAAATTGCCAAAATTTGGAAGCAACCAAGATATCCTTCATATGTCCAGCATATGAATGGATAAACAAACTGTGGTACATCAATAAGATGGAACATTATTCAACAATACAAAGAAATGATCTATTAAATCCACAAAGACATGGAGTAATCTTAAATGCAAACTGCTAAGTGAGAGAATACAGTCAGAACAAGCTACACACTGTAAGATTCAAACTATAAAACATTCTGGAAAAGAAAAAACTATAGAGACATTAAAAAGATCTGGAAGTTTATAGAGAGAGAGAAGGGTTAACAGGTGAAGTACAAGAGATTTTTAAGGCAGTATAACTATACTGTATGATATTGTAATGGTGAATTTACGACTTTAGGCATTTGTCAAAAACAAACTGTACATCACAGGGAGGGAACTCTGGTGTAAACTGTAGAGTGTAGTTAATAATACCCATATTAGTCCATCAATTGTAACATATATATCACACTCATGTAAAATGTCAATAATAATGGAAATGGAAGGGAGGTACATGGGAACACTGTATTTCCTGCTCAGTTTTTCTGCAGATCTAACAACTACTTTAAAAATAAAATCTGTTAATTAAAAACAAATTTTAAAGAAAGTACAAAACATAGTTGAAGAATTTCTAGAAAACAAAGAAAATAAAAACACTATATAGAGGATTATTTATAATACATCCAAATGTTCAGAGAAAAAATACAAAGCTTTAAGGACTTATATAGATTTTTAAATTAAATTATTAACCATTCAATTTTTTAAAAATTCAGTAATAACAATGAATTAAACAAAGATAAAACAGAAGACTCAATTATGAAATCAATATTCAATAGAGAGCAAAAAATATAGCAGGATTAAATTTATAAAGCTAATTCTTTGATAAAAGAGCATAAAAAAGACAAACCACTATTTAAATCAAGGAATAAAAATAAGGAAATCAAATGTATAGCATAAAGAATGATTAGAGGGGAACAAAATTCACAGATAAAAATAAGTTTCACAAAACATGAGAATATTTATTTCTGATACTATTCAAATAAAAATGTTTTAAAGTAGATTAAATGGGTAATATAATAGGATAATTAAGTTCACTTAAACTGATCTTATAGAAAATATAAATTTAAAGTGACTAGTTCCCGCAGGAGAAAGAGGAAAATGTGTAAAATGTTACTCCCCATATTGTACAAAGGATAGATTCATGATAGATAAATAAAAAGATAGATAAATAGATAGATAGATAATAGATAGATAGATAAACAAGAAACACAAGGGATAAATTATTTCATAGGCAAATTCTAACAAATCTCTAACCAATTAATAATCTTATGCTAGTTAAATTATACCATGACATAAAGATAAACATTTTAAATAAATTCCTAGATCTTAATGAAAATATCATAAAAAATGATTCACAAAACTTAATTGACTCTCACCAGAGATTATTTCAAGATTTGAAAGACGTTTCAATGTTAGAAATTCTGTTTATATAAAGTGTCAAATTTATAAACCTTAAAGAGAAAAACCATTTGTTCATCTCTATAAATGCTGAAAAGGCAGCTGGCAAAAATCAAAACAATTCTCTATAAATATACTTAATAATAGAGAAAGTCTTGGTTAACATTTATTAATCAGTTAAGATCAAATTAAAATTTTAAAAAGCACAAAAACATATATATAATTGAATGCACTTAAAATAGGAATAAAATTTACAATAGGCTGTTGTGGCATTTACCAGGAGACCTAAACTATCCCACAGGTTTGAAAAGCTTTGCCCAAGGAACTGACGTTTGAGTTGAGATCTGAAGGATAAATATGGGATAAAATAGAAGGAGGGGTGTCCAAGCATAAAACACAGCACAGATGGTAGTTCTGAAGATAGAAGAATCATGGCCAAAAGAAAAACTGAGAGGACAGTATGTCTGAAGGGCAGAAGAGGAGCGATACTGAACCAAAGAAGGATGTAGAAGGAAATAGAAGAGGAACAATGTCATGATGTCCTATGGGGAAGTCAGGAAGTGATTTACTTAATAGTTTAAGATTTGAGTAGAGGGAGCGAGGGAGAAGATGGGAAGAAAAGAGACTACAAATTGGCAAAGTAACGGAATATGTACACAGATTCTCAGATTAAATGGTATATTTTTTATTGAAGTATAGTCAGTTTATAATGTGTCAATTTCTGGTGTACAGCACAATTCTTCAGTCATATAAGAACAGACATATATTTGTTTTCATATTCTCTTTCACCATAATTTATAAGATATTGAATATAGTTCCCTGTGCTATACAGTATGAACTTGTTGTTTATCCATTTTATATATGTATATTAGTATCTGCAAATCTTGAACTCCCAATTTATCCCTTCCCACCCTCTTCCCCCACAGGTAACCATAAGATTATTTTCTATGTCTTTGAGTCTGTTTCTGTTTTGTAAATAAGTTCATTTGTTTTTTTGTTTTTAGATTCCACGTATGAGTGATAATCATTTGGTAGTTTTCTTTCTCTTTCTGGCTTACTTCACTTAGAACGACAATCTCCTCGTCCATCCATGTTGCTGCAAATGGCATTATTTTATTCTTTTTTATGGCTGAGAAGATTAAATGATATGGAGAGTTTCTGTTACTTGAGTGTGCAGTCCAAACACGTGACATGTTAAAACGTAGATTTAGATTCAGTCATTCTGATGATGCCCACCCCCCGGTCTGTGGGCCAACCCCACACTGAATAGCAGGGTTATATAGATTACAGACCCCAAAAATGATAATGCTTGAACTAACTTTCTCTGACTACTAATCTATTCTGTTGGATATTTTGGAATATATCATTCAATGAGATAAATCAAGTAATGAATGGGAGTAGATTTTCAGGAGAAAAACATAGTTTTCTTTTAGAATTCCTTAGAATTTTCTTTGATCTCTCCTTATAAATTTTTCAATACTGTCTTACTTGCCAAGAACATATTTCTCTGACCCCTTCTCACAACAGAAAATCTTTTCTATCCAAAAATACATGAGATTAGTCACAAATGATCTTTAACACTACTAACACTTTAAGTATATTTTCTTTGTAAGTTTACAACTCAAAGGGCATTGGGTTATTTTGTGTTTGCGTGTGCTGTGTAACTCATTTTATAGATTCTTTTTGATCTGTACAATACACATTTTTAAGGTTTAAAAGATACTCATCATAACCATAGTCTGTAGGATAGGTAAAAACTATTAGTACTACCACCTATAAAAATATATATTTCTGTAGATGCTGTTTCACTAGCATATTTGTTCATTTGTTTATTGTTTGCATGTATTACCCTCCAGAATAATATCTAAATGATTGTTTAATTTTCTTTTTTAGCATTGATATCATGGCCATGAGAATATACTTGGTATTCTAGGAAAAGTATTCAGTAACTGCTTTGATACATTTATTTGAGCAACCACTTATCCTGGGAAATGCTCATTGCACTTGGCCCTCAACAATCTAGATACTTTTTCTTTTTTTTAAGGAAATAAGCTAGAGAGGAAATCAGTGGCTGACTTTTGAACAACTTTCTAACTTTGCACTTTTCCATAAGTAAAACATTAGACTGCCCAATTTGTAACATCTGGATTTGGATACATAGAATGCCATTATGTAACTGACCAATTAAAAGAGTCACAACTATGAGAAAACACATATTCTCAACAATTCTTTGTCTTTATTTTCCTAACCAGGAAATTAAATCCATCCAAAAGATTATAAGCTTGAGCAATGGCTTTCTCTGTGCTAATCAATGTAGGCAGAGTTGTACAGTGTCATTCTGTTAAAAATAAGCATCGTTGCATGATTGGCTCAATGACCTTATGCTGTCCAAAATGTAAATGATAATTTTACATATTTTATCAGTCGGCTTTTTATAGTAAATGCTGTACAGTGGATTACTGACTTGAATTATTTATGGTAACATCATCTTATATCCTGATTGAAATGCATACTTTATAAGCAACGTATTAAAGGAAAAACTAAAGGTTACTTCTGGGATGGTGTATTCAAAATATGCAGGTAGCTTCAAGTTTTCTATAGTGAATATAGGTATATTTTTGAATGTACTTTTCCTTGCCAGTTATATGCAGATCTTTACTTGGAAGGGTCTTCAGAATTCAATTAACGGGAAGTGGCAAATTTAAAAACCTACTGGGATCAGGCAGATAATGAAAAATAAATGAAGAAGCTCAGTGGTAGAAAAACAACAATCAGTGGTTTGGGACATGTGAAAGTGACAACAACAACAGAAACATGTCCTAGATACAGTGAGCAGCTGGTTGTCAGCCCCAGCCACCCGATGTCGCCAAGGAATTTGAATTTTTTAGATGTTTTTCAGCCTCGTAAGTGCTGAAACAAAATGCTTTTAAAGCCTTTCCAGTGCAAACAGATTAGCTGTGCATTTTTATTCATAACCCTTGGGTTATTATCAAGTGAAATAAATTTAACCATCCTTTCAAATTCATGTTTTAATGTTTTTTCTGTATGTTCTAAAAATAGTTAACATTAATTGAATTTTTCCAGAATGAGATAACTTTGCCATAGTAAACTTTACACAAGTTACTTCATTTCATCCACACAATAACACTATAGGTAAATGCCATATCCTCCCCACCTTTTTTTTTTTTTTTTTGATATATGAGACATATATGAGATATATGGGGAGTTTACTGTACCAAGAAGTCAGTCTTCAGAAACAGTGCCCCTAACTTCGATGCTTCAAATAGTGCACATGGAAGCTAGAGGTACCCACGTGTACAGATGCAGATGGTGCTCTGTTTCTCTTGTCTATATATCTATCCATCTATCATCTATCTAATAGAATTACATGTTATGAATATCTACTTTTAACCGAGTTTCTTTTCTTACACTGTCTATAGATAATACCATTTTAAACTATTTTCTCAAACTATTGATTACTGCTTCATCCACATTAGTTTATCTGCCACTTTCCCTTATAATTCACTCTTCCTGAATTTGTCTAAGTTTTATCATTTGAAAAGCCTTTCCCTAATTTTTCTCCTCTTCCCCTTTGTAGTCTATATATTATTGAGCCTTTTCAAAAACCTTCTAGACTAAATGTACCTTACTATGATTATGCCTTTATTTTCTTTCTGTTTAGAATATATGGCCCATATAATTTATTACTTAGAATTATAGTATTTTAAATGTACTAATGCTGATCGAATGTGTTTATGTTGTTTTAAATACGGGTTTTAGGATTTTTGAAATCAAGGATCAACATTTCTGCTTTTTATTCTATTCATTTTCTTTCTTCTCCCACAGTGCCCAGAAACCAGAAACGCATTAAGGTCATTCAATAATTGCTTGTTAAATAAAAGAAAGAACAAATATTTGAAAATGGCCTAGAAAACTGTAAGAGGGTCCTTTTGACCTAAAAACATTATACTAGTACCTTCCAGGAATGTCAGAATTAAGCATATAAGTACTAATATCAATGAAAGTGTCCTTTATCTGGGTAACGTTCTGTTTTCTGAGCAAAATCCTAATGTACTTTGGTAGTTAGGCCTGTTGGGATCATTAAGAGTATATGATGGGTAGAGAACCAAGTTCATGGAATGAACACCACCCTAGGAATTCAAACCACCCATTCCTGTGTCAAGCCATCTTTTTTTAAATTTTTGAGTTCTTGCCTCCCTGAGCTTTAATTTCCCTTTTCTGTGAAATTAAGTAGACAATCTTTAAGACCTCTTCTAGTTCTAAACTGTTATAATTTATTAACCACAACTTGTTGCCTCAATAGACACAGAGGTTCAGCTTAAACATCTCCTAGGGACATTCTAGCTTTGGACTCTGAGCAGAGGTTCTATATAAAGGAAAAGTGGGCTTGGATGTTCATGGAAAGCATGTTGAGAATAATCGTATGGTGGTTCATTTCTTTTCTGTGGCATTTCGCTGGAAAGTATTATGGTTAGTGAATCACAAAGACTTAAGTTTTATTTTAATAGTTTTTCCTTTTCTTCTCTGGAGCCTCTGTCTCTCTTGCATCTACCATAACAGCTCAATGTAACATTCTACTCCCTTTTCTTATCTTCTCTAAAAGGAGGCAAAAATATATTGACAGAAGAAAAAATTAAAATGTTATTAAGAGTAATTGTCAAAAACCTCACAATTACCTGGACACTTTAAGAAAGACAAAATTATTTGTTGATAAAGACAAAATGATTAATTCATTTGTCCAATGCTTAAGGCCTATATAGGCTTCCTGGTTCTTGGCACGTGAAAGAGATGTTTATACCTGTAGAAGCCATGAGCGAATTTAAGAATATTAAGTTTCTTCCTCTGACAAATATTTTTTCAATAATGTTTGCACTTTAGTTCAAAGCTATTTTCCTAACATTCATATCCTCACTGCATTTTTTGTTTTTATACAAACATACTTCCAAAAATATGAAAATTGAATGACTGAGCAAAAGCAATGTGTTCCATTATGTCTTTATATCAGTGAGGGTCCAGTCAGGAGACAGAAAATACACCAGTAATTTAAACAAGGAGTCTTTATTATAAAGAATCATTAACTTATTAAAAGCAACTAACTACCTCTAGAAGAGGTAAAAGGGAGTCTACAGAATCCAGAATTAACAAGTGCAAGTGAATGCACTGTAGTATTACTAGGTTGAAGGATACTGGACAAAGAAAATAAGAAGTTATGAGAGGTTCCTCCACCCAAGACTGAGATTTCAAATTCTTTGAAGAAGGCATGGCTAGAGAGAGACAAGCAGTCCGCCAGTGGCAAAAAAGCTTTCCAGAGGATGCTGACCATTGTGATCCACAGAAATGTTTTGCCATTGCCAAAGGAGGTGGGCAGATGTGAGCTGGACTTGAGAAATAAATTACTTGTTGCCTGAGGTCACACCTGGACCTTCTCTGGAAGCAGCCTCATAAGGGATAGTCAGTTGCCTGATGATGGATGAAGTTCATCTGTAAAAGTAGCCAGCCAGGTAGGAAGAGCATGGGTTAAAAGTCAGGGCAGAGCTTCTGTGAAAGACAGTGAGGCTAGAACCTGTCTTTGAAGGCTCATGAATTGAGAGCCACCAGACCTCAACGCCGGCACTGAATAAAATATGGAAGCAGCACCCAACTGGAGGGAAGTGTCTCTTGCCACTGTCACCTCACAAGGTCACTCTAGCACTTGTTACTCAAATAATAGTCTAACAATGTACCAGCTAGAGAAACAGAAATCTGTACAGGGTCCACAAAACTGGGGAAAAAAAAGGTCAAGTTTGAAGCTGAGAGACTAAAAATTGATATCTGGCCCGATATTTTATCACTAAACAACTTTCCTTAAAAAATTGAACTTATTATCTTAAGAGTTTACCAGAAAAGGAATCTAGATCAGTCCTTTATTCTTCCATTTATGTTCCTCATTGGAAGTAATCTGGAGGCATGCTGGCATCATCTCAATACCAAAAAGTATGATGATACTGTCAATTAAGCTGAATGAAGGAATCTGTGTTTAATTGATTTGAACCAAATACTTTAACAAAATGCTTATTTTGGCAGGTTCAGATACCTCATTAACCAATAAAATCTGTGCACATATGCCTTTCTGAATTTATTCCCAAGTACATATGTTTATATAGTATGTTTATATTAGTTAGGACATGGGGTTACAAATAGGATATATATATATAAAATGAAAAATCATTTCCAACTGTGACTTTAGCCTATATTTTCATCTTGTTCTGAAATGATTAAAATTAAGGACATTGCTGATAATAGAATTTCACATATTGTTCATTGCATGTATTCAGGTAAAAGATTTACCAATGTCCAGAGACACTTGTTCACTTACCGGTGTTTTATAACTAGATAGTGGCAGATTGGTCTAGAACTAAAGTCTCATGCTTTGAATCCCAGTTCTTTTTTCATATTGTCTGGGTTAGAAAGAGCTAATAATAAATACACTGCTTACCATATCATCCTTTCAGAATTAAATAACACTGCTTCTTAGTAGCAAGTATACAGTGACCTAAGTAAAATATTACTGAATGCTTCATGTTATGTACATGTTAATTCACATAAAGTGGTTTATTTTAATTCAAGTAATGTGAAAACTCTATCTTAGAATTCTTTAAAAATTAACAGAACGTGTAATATGGTAAGGAAACATTTAATAAAAGAAATCTGTTAAAGAGGAATTATAATATGCCAGGACTATCTTCTAACATTAAAGTCACCCCATTTTTCATTTTTTTAAACTTTGTTTGCTAAATATAGGTTATCTGATCTGATTTTTACATTCCCTTGTAGTTCTTAAGAAAATAATTTTCCTTTTCTTTAGTTGATGCAGAAATGGCAGGAGAAAGTTAAGACTGATAACACAGTACACCAGAGGCTGAAGAAATTACCTGAAATGTCTCTGCACAACCATGGGACAAATCCTACTAACCTTCCTTACCTCCTTTGAAATGTTTTTTTGCTTGATATAAATGATACAGTAGTCACTATCTAAGGACAGACTATGACCAGAGGTCAGCCACGATAATGTAGCAGATATATAATTTGCTTCTTCTTAAAAAATTGCCATATTCTGGCATGCTTTAATCTGTCAGATTTCAGGGTCAAATAACCTTCTTAAAGTGGATAGGAACAATTTATTCAGAGGAAGCCAGTATACTGCACTTTAAGGTAGAATGAACATTCATATCTTACAAAGTTTTAAAGTTATATTCAGATAGAAAGCAAGGCCACTGTAGAGTACAGGAAAGACAATTCAGGTACTAAACATTAGAGCAATTTTTCTTTCAGAGAATGTTATACTTTCTTTCAAAAATAAACATACTTAAATATGATTCAAATATATAAATCAACTTCAGAGAACAAAGATCATTTTCTATTCCCTACCAGGGAAACCCTTCCAGGCACTTAAAGGGATTTCAGAATCATATAGCATCATTGACCACTCTGACTGATTAATGTGAATTGGAGACTTTGAAGCTGAGGAAATTGAATAGGCTATATTGATTAAGTATATTTGAGAATATATTGCTCAGAATTTAGGGGAAGAATAGAGCCCATAGCTTTTATTTGGTGCTATTTTGTCCATTATTTGCTTATTTTATATATATATATATATATATAAAATACATACATATATATAATATACACACACACACACACACACATATAAAATGGATTAACTGGAAAGTGATGAAGTGTAAGCCCTTTTCTGTTCCTGTTTTAAATAAATACTTTTAAACAAACAATACATGTCTACACAGATATGTATATATGTCTATATATATGTACACATATATACATGTATATGCAGATATATATTATATATTTATATATATGTGTGTGTGTGTGTGTGTATATATATATATATGTATGTATATATATATATATATATATATATATATATATACACAACCATAATATTCCAGGAGTTGTGCTAATACCACAGACATTTATATAGAGCTGTGTCCTTGCATTTATATAATTACTTATGAAAGGAACTTTAAGAAATGCTGGCTATAGGAAAAATACCATTTTCCCCTTCTAATCCAAACAGGGTATTGGAACCTTCATAGTTGAAGCATTAACACTTATCTAGATGCAGGCTCATCAGAGAAGTCATTCTTAGGTCTGCCAAAAGTGCGTCAGCATAACATCTTATCCAAGAGGTATTTTTTTGATCACTCATAGTGTAACCTTAAGCACTTCAAAAGAAAGTTACAGAAATAAAGCCAATAAGTTTGATTCATTTAATGCAGAATGCATTTAATGAGGCACTGTGATTGTAAATGAATTCTATTATCTACTTTTTCAAGTGGGTGAAAAATAATACAACTTTCACCCAACATGCGCCAAACAAAAAGTGCAATAAAAATGGCATTGAAATAGATGAGCTTTCTGTGAACAGTATTAGTCACATCTTACACACTGACCTTTCTAGTGGCAGGGACATTCAGTAAGCTGTTATCAGGAGTTGGCATTTTCAGAAGTAATAAACCTTTAATGTCAGTCACCTGCTTAGCAGGACTACCATCTCTTGACTGATGAGTTTCCAGTGATACAAAAATCCACCCAAGTGCTTTACGGATGTTGCCACTATTCAGAAGACACAGTGGCTTATCTCAAAGAATTAGTACTGGTATCATTAGCAGCCCCTAGACATTTAGTTATCTATAAGAAGATAATGGAAAGAAGTGATGATTGACTAAGCTATACTCTTCAGGCGTATGTACCGATGGAACATGGCTATTATGCAGAGCCAAGGGCTCCATATTAATAAAACTCCATTCTCAGGGGGCTCCAAAAGTTTGGAGGCTAGCACGCTGAAATTAGACTCTCTCTCAGTTCAATGTCAGCTCCTAATCCTGTTTTTGATTGAAAGGCATATGGCTTTCAGCGTTTATCTTTATGCTGATTTATCTTACAATGCTCAAATTCTTGAATTTAATGAAATGGATTAATGGTGAACAATTGGGCTCTTCATTCCTCCTCTGGCTTATCTAAGCAACTATCCATAGTTTTCATTAAAATGTTTCTAAGTTGGAAATTAGGTTATTATATCTCCTTGTGTTATCTAACACATTTCAATACCACTTGGCCTTCAATAGTAAAATGTGCTATTTGTTAATTCATGTCCTCCTTTTGTATCAGTGCTTGAGCACAGTATGGAATTAATGAAACCTCAATGTGATATTTCCTTTCTCTTGCCATAATAAGTTGCTCTAGCACATATTCACTGCGTGAGAGACTGTAAAGGGATTTATTTTTTTTTTAATTCTTTACAATCACTCTTGGAAACCCAAAGATTAGGCATGTATACACATGTATTTGTAGACAGTTGTATCTCAGAAGTAAAATTTGAAAGAAAAGTACTATGGGTTCATTATATACAAAAAATGATTGCCACATCAGAACATAATTTTGAATATATTGTAAATTTATCACTATGTGTAACCCTCAAGCTTTGTTGATTTCTCCCAACACTACAACATAAATAAATAGCAATACACACATTTTTAGATGGGAGTCTAATAAGGATAGTTAAAATGTAAAAATTACAGATTTTTCATGGTGGGAACAATCTGCTGATCTTCATACACATTATAACTTTTCATGTTATTTTGACTATTCACGTTTCAAGTTACTTTGATCTATTGTCAATTCAACAAAAAATCTTAGGGCTTGTAGAGAATTTAAGGATTATCCCAAAGGCAAACAAGTATATTTCCTACATGAGGACTTGGTGGTTAGTAGAGAGTACACAGCTTGGCCACAACAAAACAAAAGCAATATGTGTAGGCCAAAGACTAGAGCCCAGACCTCCAGACTTTCCAGTATTTCCTTTCCTCTGCAGTACACCCTTTCTGTGGAATTGTGTGAAAGAGATATCATCTGTTATTCTTTAGTCACTATGCTAGAGGCTGAATGTTTGTGCTCCTCGAAGTTCATATGCTGAAGCTTAATGCCCAGTGTGATGGTGTTAGGAGATGGGGCCTTTAAGAGGTGATTAGGTCACGAGGCCCTGTTACATTGAATGAGGTCAAATACAGTCACATTGAATGAGGTCAAGAAAGACTCCAAAGAGACTCTTATAAGAGATTCCAGAGAGATCCCTCACCCTTTTTACCGTGTGAGGACACAAGGAAAAGACTGTGTATGAACCAGGATGTGGGCTCTCACCAGACATATCTCCTGGCACCCTGATCTTGGACTTTCCAGTCTCCAGAAGTGTAAGAAATAAATTAATTTTGTTTATAAGCTGCCAAGTCTACGGCAATTTTGTTATAGCAGCCGAAATGGACTAGGACACACTATGACAAGACATTTTAATTTTCACATTTATCTTGTTCTGTCCCATAGATCTAATATTTTGCAATTTACTCTGTACAGATACAAACCTAACAAATGGCCTTCACTGTTCCTCTCCTGCTAAATGTGTTGACTGTGGGTTTGCATTCAGTAGGTTGAAGGTGTAATTTGTGTATCAGGTCATATTACCCTGTTACTAACTTAATTTTGAGTCACAAAAACTGAACAGGAGATATAAAAAAAAATACATTTTGTCACTATTGAAAAAATGTGAATGTTTTTTAGATTTTAAAGTACTATATATTTTAAAAATATATCTTATTCAGAAGAAATTGAATTAAATAATTTAAAAAATAAACATGCTTAAAAGGAAAAAAAAAAAAAGAATTATTGCACTCCAGCTGCAGTCTTTTATTACATATTTTGAAAAACCAGAAGCAGAGGCAGAACCAACTTTGAAGACACAGAGAGAGGAGGCTCAGATGTTCAGAAGAACATATAGCCCACATACTCCAATCTCCTCATTTTAATGCTAAAAATAAGGAAGCGATCCTGCTCCTGAATTACTTAAGGTCATGATGCTAGACCCTGGCCTACAAACCAATCCTCCAATAGTCAGCAAAGTCAGTAAGACTTCTTGAAGTGTTAAAAGTGTTAAAATAAATTAGACTTACTTTGACACTGGTATACTTATTTTGAATTTGGCTTTGATAAATTTATATTAAGTTTAAAAAGATGATTATTATTTAGTTAAGTAGTACTAAAGACATCAACAATAATTGGCTTTTAAAAAAAAGGAAGAAAAACTGTTATTTTTACTTCTGAAATATATGGCAAATAGGATCTCAGTAAATCTGGCATTTTAATAACTTTTTACTCTGATGTGAATTTCTCCACTTTTAGTAGCACTTTGCTACCTCATCTGTAAAGTGAACATAAAATAAAACAAAGAGCAATTTACAAGAGAGCACAAATTCCCATGAGACCCCAAATTCCACATATACATCTGAAACATCTAAAACAAGTACTAAGAAAATAGACGTAAATAAAAAAGAACTAAATTGAAGCCTTCTGGGAAACTTACACTAAAATTAAATATTAAGTATAATTTTAAATAAAGTTTGGCTTCATTGGATTCTAAAATACTATTTCAAGTTTATTCCTCTTTTTCTAAATTGAATGTCCTTGATTCCAACATTACAACCAAGTCAATTAGTAAACTTAAAACCAAATAGTAGAGAGATAAATGTGAAAGATGTTAAGTAGGAAAAAAAAATTTGGTTGAATGGTTCATGGAAAAACAGTATTAGTTAAAAATATTTTATTCTATGATGAAATTTTGTACTTCTAATTCATCCTACCAGAAATCTGTTTCCTACAAAGATCTCAGAATTATATCCTTGGTATATAAATCCTCAAAAGCAATATGTAATGACTCAATTCAAAAAACAAAAACCAAAACAAAACTCAGCACTGTAAGATCTATTTCAGTCCAGCCATTATTATTGCCAAAAGAGGATGGGCCAGCTTTCCAACCTAAAACTAGTACAGTAGAAGGAAAGAAATATGAGTGTGTGTGTGTGATACAAACTTTGCACTGCAAAGATTGAAATTCAAGAAGCTGTAAACATAATTAAGAATTATATCTGCTGTGATTCAAATCATTTACAAACCAGTGGCTATTTAGAGGTCAATATTGGCAATGCACAGACTTTGAACACATGAGCAGGCATGGGAGAAGGAATGATACACCAACACCATCCCAAGTACTTCCCAGTGACCTCTGTCTAGGAGGAGAAAAAAGAGACTGATAATCAACACTAAAAAAATTAGTTTTAATGGCTACATGTGTAGCAATTTGATTAAATATAGACCTACATTAATTTTTATAAATGTACAAGCAAATATTGAATTGAGTTAATTCAGAGGCCCTTTAATTTATTTTAGTGTCACTCTCCATGTTGTAACTATTTACAATAATCCAGATAGTTAAATTTGCACTTTTATTTATTTGTATGATTTATGTTTACCTTTCCTACCAAAAAGTAACCATCTTAAGGGAAGAAACTCTCCTATTCATTTTGTTTTAGTACTTAGTAAAATGTCTGACATATATAGTATGTATTGAGTAAGTAGATGTAAAATATTGATAGAATCCATTATATAATATAAGATCATATAACATACTTACATCCGTTTTAAGGAAATCACTGCTTAACACTGGCTGTTTTTACCTAATACATCTGTACATAATAAAAAGAAGTGAGCAACACCCTTTTCCAGGTTGTTGCCTATACATTACCTATCCATGTAAAGCATTATATTCACTTATTTAATCACGCCATCCTCTGCTTTAATAATATTGTATATTTATCATATTTTAATCTTCATACCAATTTTAACCACTACTAGCAAATCAATTCTAAATATCCCTTCTTTGGGAACAAATATCCTTTAATGTGCTGCATTAAGTGTTGGTACATACACTTTCAAAATCTTGACATTTTAATAATGCTTTAAATACAACTTCAACATAGCAAACTTCCTAGCAAAAATAAGTAATACTATTCCCAAAAAGCAATTAAAATCAGTATTCAAAAACACATTGCCCCAAACACTTATTTCATAGAATTTTTAAAAATTATATTTTTGAAGGAAGCATTTAGAAAATTATTTCTGTCCAAATTTGAACATATATTTTAGTAATGCCCTAATTAGATACTGTTGCCTAATGCTGTATTTAAACTGCTCCTTCAGATCTTTCTGCTACATTTCAAATTTTGATCACACACTGAGTTAAAAGCTCTATCATAGTCATCTTTACTTCTAGTTTCAATAGCTCTGTAAAATAATTTAGTTTTTATCAATATGGTTATTAAATCAGGGCCAGAATAAAGACTGATCTAGCCCTAGGAAACACTAGAATGTACTAGGTTCAAAGCTATGTACTTCGTAGGTGTCCTCATGGAATTTTTAATTGATAAAAAAATCCCAGCTTGGGGATTAGTTTCAACATTACTTAATATATGTATATATTGCATCATCATTAGCTGTTTGCCCATTGGGGGCATATACAATTAGATCCAAAATATTACTGTATTAAATATCAAGTAACAAATAATTAAAGATAGATTTTTGATACTCATTGCTTACAGTCTGCCTTTTTAAATTTAAAGATCATTTATCGCCCCCTGAAAAACTGAAGTCAAAAGCATGTTCTAACCGTGATACACTGCATGATTAAATCTTTACATTTATCTATGTCTGGAAGTTAATAAAATGAAACTCTGGAGAAATAATAAGATTGGTTTCATCACACATAGAGACTTCCAGCCATTTCCACTGAAGCCAATAATTTGTCATACTGCAAAAAGAGGAGCACAATTAGCAGCAGAGGAGCCCTACAGTTTTTGTGCAGACTGTGCTCTCGTCAATGAAAAAAGGAAAATACAGCCTCTCCTAGACAGACACTCCATATTCATCCCAATAAGCCATGCCATTTGAAAATAACATTTCTGACCTTTCCCACTCTCAATTCTGCCTTTCCGTCTCTGGAGCCTACTTTACCCCGGGTATATACCGTATATAAATTATAAATACCCTAAGCACACAGACATTCACTAGTGCTTTTGTTGTTGTTGTTGTTAACATTTTTGTCAGAGCTTGGGTTTCTAAGAAAACTTTTTTGACATCTTAACTATTTAAGTGTCACTTCTTAAATTTCAACATTTTTAAGGGAAATATTTTTAAATTATTAGACTTCCCTGACTTCTTAAACAGAGTGTGTGGAACTTAATTTCATCTTTCCTGATTACTCCACTGTTACGCTAGAAAATCGCTGCAGATTTAACAAGGCTCTTGTGAGATGTGTGGTTAGAAAAGTCATACTATGAATCTTGGATTCTTGAAAAATCCTCTAATGATGGCTTATTTATCTGTCTGTCTTGCTTCCAGTTCACAAAGGTGAATTTGACTCCATGGGCATTAGAACATAGAACTTCTGCTAGACAGATTATTAAATCAAATGTTACATCAGTGTCTTACCCTCTAGAAAATATTTTGTCCTATTTCTATCAATTTTAAAACTTGAGACTAGCATTTAAAACTTCATGTTTTTTTTTTTCATAGAGAGTTTAATTAAGTACAAACACCACTTCTACTTACTTTAAAATTGTTCCAATTTGTTGTTGTTGTCACTATCAGAGCAAAAGCATCTGGACCTAAATTTAACTGAAAGCCCAAAGTTGAAAGCTTTGGAGTTAATGGTATTAAAGACCCAATCTGATATCAGTGTCCTGATTATTGCACCATTTCTGTTGTCTTGATTTCTATTTTCTTGATCAAAAGAGGTCGTGTTTTGATATGCTGAGGCCTTGAATCCAACTCATATACTGTGGCATAAAAGAAACAAAGGTAGCCACCTTACTTTTCATCACATAGTAACTGGTAAGCAAGCATCAGTCTACCGCTGAACCAGATTTGAAAGCAGGTCCATCTTGTTTCTGCTGATGGTCTACAGCACTATTTCGCCTAAATTTTGTTACTGATATTATTTCCTTATTTTTCTTGTAATGTGCTTATGATGTTATGATATTCAGTCTTTAGTTCCTCATACTGGTAACTTGTATTCTCTCTCAATTTCTCCTCCTCTCTTTAAATATTTAGTCTATTTATATGTTTATCAGTTTTACAGATATTTTTCACAGAAGCAGCTTTCAATTTTGTTGACATTATCTACTATTTTTTTCATTGGTTTCCATTACTATCTATATTATCATTTATTTGTGGCATTTGAGGCTACAGTTTCCTTTAAAAAACACTTTAGCTGCACCTCCAAGTTTCGATAGGCTATGTGTTTATTTTCACTCAGTTTCAAAATAATTTCTAACTTTTCTGTGATTTCATAATCAAAAGTTAATGTTGAGGTGGTGATGATACTTGATTTATTTTTAAGCATTTGGGATTTTTCTAGGGATTTTGTAATTAAATACTATAATGGACAGGAACATCCTTCGTATGATGTTTTTAAAAGTTTAAATTTTGTTGATATATGTTCTATGACTTATCTTGTGGTCTAATTTGTAGAATGCTCTATTAATATTTGAAAACAAAATGTTGACATTTTAAAATTGAGTGTTCTATAAGTATCAATTAAGTTATTTTATTTGGTACGTTTCTTCAATTCTTTTATATTTATTATGTATTCAGCATGCCCAATCATCATTTCTCTGTGTAGGTCTCTATCTCCACCTGGTATAATTTCCATTTTGTTTGAGAACCTGCTTTCTCTAAAACATTTATTGTATTTCATCTTAAAATCTTACTTTTCTTTAACATATATTAAATTGTAGAACTGTTGGTTCCAAATTCCTTTTGTTTTTATTCTTTGGAAAATATATAAATTTTTTTCGTTTTAAAGGCTGTTCTCACTGGATATAATACTCTCTGTTGACAGAATTTTTTGGCTTGTTTTGTTTCATAACTCTAATGAAGTTGTTGTAGTGTCTTCTAGTTTGCATAGTCTGGAATCATCCCTGTATGTATTCCTCTGTACAAAATAGATAGATAGGTAGATAGATACATAGATAGATAGATAGATAGATAGATAGATACATAGATACATAGATACATAGATACATAGATACATAGATAGAGATAGAGATATATCTTTTTTGGCTTCCGTAAAGACTTTTTTCTCATTACTTGTTTTAAGCAATTTTATTATCATATGTTTTGGTGAAGAATTTTTTAATTTACTTTTTGAAGGAGTGCCTTAATATTTATGTATTTGTGGATGTATTTTTCAATAAATTTGGGAAAGTATCACTCAGGTTTTCATTAAGCCACTTCTCTCATATGTTAGACCACTGAGCTTCAATCCACGGATCACTGAGACTCTTTTTTTAAGGTTTTTTTTTTTTCAGTCATTTTTCTTTCTGTGCTTCAGTCTGAAGACATTCTGCTGCTGTGTTTTTGAATTCCCTGAGATTTTCTTTCTGCAGTGTTTGATTCACCAGTAGTCATATGCAGTGGGATTTTCAATTCAGATACTATAGTTTTCACTTCAAGGAGTTCTACTTGAGTCTTGCTTTGTATTTTCAATTTATGTCTTCATTATATTCATCTTTTCCTATAAATGCTGGTAAATAGTTTTTAACAGCTGTTTTAACATCTGTCTGCTAACTCTGCAATTTTTTACTTCTAGTTTTCTACAGGCTAAATTTTTTATCTTGATGGTTCTGCTTTTTGTTACATCTATTAATGTTTGATTAGATGCTAGAGTCTGTAATTTTGTTTTTCTGAATGTCTAGATTTTGTTTTCTTCCTTCAAAGAATATCCATTTAATTACTTCAGGTACAGGATTTAAGACTTACTAACGTGGTTGAAAAGTAGCCTTTACTCCAGGTGTCATTTACCACTAATAATAAATCATGACACTCCTGGAGTCTCCACTGAAGACGACTGGGACTCCCTTGGATTCTGCACCCTGGCCAGAACATCTCACTGCCTTGTGTGAGCTCTGGGAACTGGTCAGCTTACACGTCCCTGACTGTTTTTGCCTTGTCTTGTGGAATTTCACTCTACTGATTGAAGGGCCAGTACTCAGTAATCACTCATGACAACTCCCAAGCAGATTGTAGAGCTGTTTTCTGCATAGCTCATTCATTTCTGGAGCTCTGCTTTCTAATATACTATCTCAGTTTCCCTATCTATATATAGATTTTATATATATAATACACACACACACACACACACACACACACACACACACACACATATAAAAATTGTAAGGACTCAAATAATAAAGGTTTTGATCAAATTTTACCCACAAATAATAAACAGAATAAATGCAGAAAACATTTTCAAGATGTTACGAAGCTAGGAACTTGCCATTTAGTGTACTCCAGTTTACTAATGTCTCCTTGTAAGTGATACACAGACCTGAATCTGTATCTCCAACTGGGTTCGCAGAAATTTGGTTAAGATCTATATTTTAAGCTTCCCTCATTCCCATCCCACCAAGTTCGGTGGAGGGACAAGTCTCCCACTTGCATATTCAAAAATCGAGAGTATTCCTTTTTCCAACACTCCCTGAGAAGGTATCTCCTACACAAGACTCAACTTTCTAATGTGTTTTGTAAGAAATCCCTGTAAGTCTTCATGTATTGTCTTGCATTTAAAAAAAAAAAAAAAATCCCTCTGAGAAAAGATTACCTAATTTCCGGGGCTGGAAAGTGCGATGGTGGTTCTGACAAGTCAGGCATTGACTCCATCAAACTTGTTAGAGAAATTGAACTTTACAACACACAACAGGAAACTGAGTTGGGATGTCCTAGTGATCCTTAACTGCTCCTTATTGAGAACTGATACTTCACTTCTTCTTTCTGTTCATTTTTTAAATTTTTTTGTTACTTCATTTCCTAACAATTAAATAAACATCACAGTAAACTGTTAGAAAATGGCACGACTTGTTTTCTCAGTAGAATAATTTCATCTTGTAAGGAATATTTTGCTGTGATGAATTTTTATTTGTTTTTATTCTCATCTTTGTATTAAGAGGGAGTAGTATAACACTGAAAAATGATTTATGCCCGTTTAACTTAATAAATCATACAGATTAAAAAAAACTTTATCAGTGTGATATCATTCTCCTTTCTATTCTTCTCCATAAACTCTGTTCCTCAGTAACACCTCCCTAGTTTAGGGAAAATTGCTAGAAGCAAGACTGCTTAGGTTATTTTATAGCCAGTTTAATTCTTGACCTCTTCACTTACACTGTCAAAAGTGTCAATTATTGTCAGAAATACCAGTAGCTTTTTTTAAAGTTCTCATCCTTTTACGTAAGTTTGGGATAGGTTACTTTACATTGACCTTGAGCCAAATTGTCATACCTTATGAATATCAGATGATTACCAATATGGTCCATTATAGCTCTGACTTTAAATAAAATGGAATAGAGTTTATTGAGACAAACGTCTTCAATTTTTTTTAACATTTTTTTATTGAGTTATAGTCATTTTACTATGTTGTGTCAAATTCCAGTGTAGAGCACAATTTTTCAGTTATACATGAACATACATATATTCATTGTCACATTTTTTTTTTCGCTGTGAGCTACCACAGATCTTGTATATATTTCCCTGTGCTATACAGTATAATCTTGTTTATCTAAAGTCTTCAATTTTAAGTATTTTAGGCTATGTATACATCTCTAAGCTAATTTTTTTATGTTTCTTATTTATATCTAAACCATTTATTTTCATTATATGTCAAAAATGTCTATGGTTACTCTTACTCCTAAACAACAGCTCCTTTGTCTTATCCTCTGTGGACAAAGAATGTCACCTGCCATATCAGTAAATAAATGAATGTTACAGCCATCAAGCCATCAGCCATTTGCAGCTGCCCTGACTGCCTGAGTTCAGGGAGAAAAGCAAGATACTGGCCTTCGATAGTTAAGGTGTGTATCAAAGGAATAATTTCAATTATTCTTGCATCTTCCCATACATGAAAAAGTACTAAATTCATTAACCTGAGATTGCTGGTTTCCTTTAATTAACAGCAATCTTTTGTTGTTCCGACTACTTAGATTTTGTTGCAAAACTTCCTATGTATCCTGTCACCTCCCTTACCTCTTAGGAGCCGTCCCTCAGAGCTATGTGAGAGGCTGTCTTCTGAGCTTAATCCTCAGCACATTTTGAAACCCTCATTATCCATCATGTTTACTTTAGTATACCTTCCTTTATATACATTAAATACTGAAAATGCTTTTTATAAAACCAAAAATATGTTGTGATCCTTCTTACCTTTAAGGTTTAACGTTTACTATTGGAATTACAGAAAAAAAATTGAGAATACTTGAAGCTTTGTACCAAAGACAATGGCTTCCAAAGCTTCTTATTTAAACGAGGCAATGGATTCCAAAAAAAAAAAAAAAAAGAAAGAAAGAAATAGAAAAAAAAAAGGAATTGAGATCAATCAGCATCTCCTTCTCTCCACCTTCTTCCAGGCTTGTTGAAGACAGAATTTGAGATTTACCTTCTCTTTCTTTAACATGTTTTGTATAGAAAAGAAATCACCTGAATATCATGATGAATCATTTATTCTGTCTTTAATCCGAAGTTATACTGGGACCAACTATGATTTACCTAAAAACACCAAGAACTGGTGAATCATACATTACACAAAAATTCCATGTAAATGTGAACCGTTTTAAATATGAAACCAATGGAGGGTAGATTCTATTGAAGGAGAGGGAGAGGAAGAAGGAGAGGAAAGCTAATGATCGTTCCTTTCAGCCCGGCAGCATGTCCTACTCGGAACTTCAGCTTCAGCATTAGCTGACAGGAGGAAAACGCTTTCGGATTAGACTGTCTTCACTTTCACCTGTGATCATGTATTACCTTTCCATGTGTCCCTGTAAGATTTTCCTGAAACCAATGGAAGGGGAAACAAGACTTCTAAGAAAATTTCAGGGAATGTTTGAGTAGCGGAGGGATTGATAAAAACGGAAAAACCAGAACAGTTTCCAAAAGCAGATGGAGACCTGAGTTAGCAAAACAAAACTGTCTACTTATTATAGTTCTAAATAAGAAATAAATTGCTTTGTAGGATTCGTAATCCCAGCTAACCACAATATTCATGCAGAAGCCAGAGATACTGGCTGGAAACCTTAACCTAAAAGTTAAAAGTTGAGAGTAGAAAAATCAACACTAATACTTCATGTCTTTCTAAATTGACTTTTTCAGTAGTGAAAAATGATTCTGGAGTATCAATATTTGTGTAGAGTATAGAGAAAACTTCAAGAGGAAAAGACTTACAGCAAGAAAACCAACATAAATGCTAATCGTTAGTTAAGTTATTAGGTCATTAAAAATAATCATTTCCCCTGATTTGTAATCTGAATTGTGATCACAGCTATGTGAAAATCAGTCATGTTAGCATATCACTGATGGTTTGAACGCCCAATTATGAAAGGCTCAGAAGACAGCTAATGGCTCATATCATATGAATTTGTAGAGAAAATTAAATATAATACTTAATGAAGCATAGAGGCTATCAGTGCTATTACCTATAAACACTTGCAGAAAATAAAAAGGAGGATTAGTATGTGTTGCTCCAAACCCTCAAGTGACATATGGCAAGGTCAACTGGAAAGGATGAGAAAATATTAGAATGTTGTAAACAGATGGCGACAGTTGTGAATTTTAAAGAGAAACAACCCTTTAAAAGATGGAAATATACTTCTACTTTAGGACATTCTTTTTAAAGAGAGTACATATTCAAAGATAACCATGAATACGTCTGTGATTTCATGTGGTACCAACTGGTGCCTGCCAAGGCTCTGTGACTCCCATTCCCAGGCTCTCAGCTATCTGAGTGCAATCCCTCAAAAAAACAAGCACACCCTTTTCTGATGTGTGTTTACCCTAGCGGAATTAATAGTCCTGGGAAATGGCTAACCTCACAACAGCTAAGGCTGACTTGTCACAGCCCACATTCCTCTTTCTTGGAGTCATAAATCCCACTGCCTCACACAGACCCTAATTCTCCTACACCCACTACCAGTCAAAAACTTGTGTACGAGTTATTCGTGCAACCCCCTCTGTTCACCAACTCCTTCCCATAAAAGACCTCAGCAACTGACCCTTGTGCTCACACAGGCACCTCTCGGCTGTGGCCTGCTGTTGCCTGTAGCAGCCTATCTATTACACTTCCCTTTTTCTCTTAAACCTTCTTTGTCTGTGGTGAATTCTTTTACCGGCTGTGACGCTGGCTCACCATGTCCCACAACATTCCAGGCATGAGAAAAATAGCATTATGACTTCAATTTTTATTTTGGGTGATTTTAAACTTTATAATAACTAAAGAAGGTAAAATGGATAGCATATTCGTCAAGTGTCTCCAGAGAAACAGAACCAATAGGAGATATACAGATCTTCCTTGATTTATGCTGGGGTTACATCCTGAAAAGCCCATCACAAATGGAAAATATCGTAAATCAAAAATGCATTGACTACACCTAACCTACTGAACACTAGAGCTTAGCCTAACCTACCTTACATGTGCTCAGAACATTTCCACTAGTCTACAGTTGGGCAAAATCATCTAACACAAGGCCTATTTCATAATAAAGTGTTGACTAGCTCATGTAATTTATTGGATACTGTACTGAAAGTGAAAAAGAGAATGGCTGCCTGGGTACTGAGCAGTTTTGAGTGTATCAGTGGATTACCTTTGAGATCGTGTGGCTGACTGGGAGCTGCAGCTCGCTGCCCCGGCCTCACATCATGGGGGAGTATTATAGTGTATATCACTCACCCAGAAAATGATCAAAATTCAAAGTACAGTTTCTATTAAATTCACTTTTGCACCTTCATAAAGTTGAAATATCATTAAGACGAATCATCGTAACCAGGGATCATCTGTCCAGATATCTCCAATTTATTAATGAATCTAATAATTGGCTTACACAATTATGCAGACCAAGAAGTTGCATAATCTGTAGTTTTTGAGCTGGAGAATTTGGAAAACCAGAACCTGGAGAGCCCGTAGCCTCAAGAGCCGAGGTGCCAGTGTCTGAAGGCAGGAGAAGATGGATGTCTCAGCTCAAACAGAGAGAAAATTTGCCTTTTTATCACCATTTTGTTCTATTCAGGCCCTCAATGGATTGTGTGACACCCATCTGATTGGTGAGGGTGATCTTTACTCAGTTTCCCAATTCAAATGAGAATCTCGTTCAGAAACACCGTGACAGACACACTCAGAAATGTTTTACCAGCCATCTGGGCCCTGCCTAAGTCCAGTCAAGTTGACACATAAAATCACATCACAGGTAGTACAAGTCAGAACATAGACTTTTAATTTGGATTAACCTAAATTGAACTCATGTCCTGGGATTGTGAGACTGGCCAATTGAATACATCTCAATAGATAACTTTTAAACAATAATGATGGTCAGTTTTATAAAATGAGAATAATGAGGTGTTTGAACAGAGGAGTCAATAAAGAGACTATAAAAGTCATCTCAGCAATAAATAACAAACAAATTTCATCTGTTTGGATAACTCTGTCTAACTGATAATGATGCTCTAGAGCATGGCATGAAAATTCTGAGTCACCATTAAAACCTATAAGTGAAAAATATCATGATCAGTTAACAGTGTCTGCCCTGGACACAGGATAGGGAGATGTGTGCACCTCGGATTTACCAGTCCCAATCTCTTGTAAGCGTCTCCTCTTTGAAACTTCTCACCTCTATCCTAGAAAACAAAAAACTGAAACCAGAGAGATCATATGTCTGATAAGAAGGAATGTGGACTAGCTGTTAGTCTTTCCAATATTATCATAGTTTATTCAATTCTGTTGCTATTTGGATTCTTAACGTAATGAAGTAAATTTATTTTTTTATGTATTCCTCTAGATTCAGTCTGTTCACTTGATTCCTCTCTATTTCTCTATTCCTCCTTATTTTAAATTGAGGGAGCAGATTTTATTTTTTATTATGCTAATGTTGAAAAATAAACACAACTACTGGGGATTGAATGTTTCAGTTAAAACTCTTATATGTCATAATAATGTCAGTGAGGCACTGTGACTATGGAGAACACTTAAAAATCAAACGGAAAGAGATAAAACATAATTAAGAGATTTGAACTTACCTTGCTTTATTTTTTAAAAAAATCTTTGATATTTACAACAAGCTAGCAAGAAACAATTTCATTTTGACAAAATTACATTATTTCAACCTACACATAATTTGAATAACTTCTTTGAGTTAGCTACCATTCCAACAAATTTAAATTCACAATATTGTGTTCCACAGATATAGCATAAGCAAAAGGACATTGGTTAGTTCACCTAATCCTAAGACCAGTCTGCAGGTGACTTTTGCTCTTGCTTTATTGGCAAATACAGTATCTCTTAAAATTCAATAACCATATCTCCTTATGGGCCAAGTGGCTGATTTTTAAAGAGGTAAGTGACAAATTTTCTCAGCATGCCCTGAATGACGACCTCTGTTTCTCCTCTCTTGTTCCATAATATTTTCTGTGTTCTAAAACACGTATATTTTCTTGTGTTATCCCAATCTTTCCTCTGTATCTTCTACCATGTATATTGTGAAGGCATAAGGAACCTTCTCTTTTGCCAAGCAAACTGTTAAAGCAGTGATCTTGGGGGGAAAGTTTGGAAAAAATACTAACTTCTAGTTTTGACTTTATGCAGTTTATGTAATTATATGATTTTAAATAAAATAGTATATTAACTTTGAGAAAATTGGAATACTTTTGTAAAAGTTGCCTTTGTATTTTAAATTTCACTACAGTTTTTCTGGGCCTTTTACTGAATTATTACTGAAGCATCATCATAGTGAATGACACATAATATTATTTATAAGATTCTTATGAGAAGCATGATATATCTATTACTTATTTGATATTAAGAAGATATTTTATATACTTAAAATCTGAGCTAATATAATTTTGTTATTTCGTTGTCATATCTCTATTGGCTTCTTTTTTTTAAACATTTTTTAAATTAAGTTATAGTCAGTTTACAATGCTGTGTTAATTTCCAGTGTAGAGCACAATTTTTCAGTTATACATGAACATACATGTATTCATTGTTGCATTCTTTTTTGCTATGAGCTACCACAAGATCTTGTATATATTTCCCTGTGCTATACAGTATAATCTTGTTTATCTATTCTACATATGCCCATCAGTATCTACAAATTTCGAACTCCCAGTCTGTCCCTTCCACCTCCTTCCCCCTTGGCAACCACAAGTTTGTATTCTATGTCTATGAGTCTATTTCTGTTTAGTATTTATGTTCTTTTTTTTTTTTTAAGATTCCATATATGAGTGTTCTCAAATGGTATTTTTCTTTCTCTTTTTGGCTTACTTCACTTAGAATGACATTCTCCAGGGACAGCCATGTTGCTGCAGATGGCGTTATGTTGTCATTTTTTTTATGGCTGAATGGTCCATTGTATAAATATACCACATTGCTTGTTTAGGTCTTCTGCTCATTTTTGGATTGGGTTGTTTGCTTTTTCTCATTAAGTCATATGAGCTGCTTATATATTCTGGAGATCAAGCCTTTGTCGGTTTCATTTGCAAAAATTTTCTCCCATTCCATAGGTTGTCTTTTTGTTTTACTTATGGTTTCCTTGCTGTGCAGAAGCTTGTACATTTCATTAGATCCCATTTGTCTATTCTTGCTTTTATTTCTATTGCTTGAGTAGACTGTTCTAGGAGAACATTTTTGAGATGTATGTCAGGTAATGTTTTGCCTATATTTTCTTCTAGGAGGTTTATTGTATCTTGTTTTGTGTTTAAGTCTTTGATCCATTTTGAGTTGATTTTTGTGTATGGTGTAAGGGAGTGTTCTGGCTTCATTGCTTTACATGCTGCTGTCCAGTTTTCCCAACACCATTTGCTGAAGAGCCTGTCTTTATTCCATTCTATTGGCTTCTTAACTTTATACTTCAGCAATTTCTTTTAGATTTTGCTCTCAGAATTGTAATATGCACTTCATCATAATATATTCAAGGTTAATTCTGTACTATTTCATTAAAAAATGTAAGAAATTTGCAAAAGCAGTTTTATTATGCCCCATCCATAGCACTTTAACTGTCGTGTATGTTACATCAATGCACATTATAAACCTCATAATACAATATTATAATTACTTCTGAAAGCAGTACTATATTTTTAAAATAAATAGAGAAAAAAAGTCTACATTGTGCATATCCCTGTATATATTTACCATTTTTGGTGTTATTTCTCCTTATAGATCTGAATTTTCATCTGGCTATTTTCTTTTAGGCTAAATCTTTTTATGTAGTATTTCTTATGTGCAGAGTTGCCAGCAAAGAATTATCTCACTTTTTCTTTATGGAAAAATGCACTTATTTGCCTTCATTTCCAAAGGGTATGTTTACAGGATATGGAATTTTTCAATGACAAGGCTTTGCTCCCTTTCAACACATTAAAACTGCCATTCTACTGTTTTCTTTTATGCATGTTTTCCTGTGAGAATTCAGCCATTACCCTTGTATCCTCTACATAATGTGTCTTTTTTCTCTGTTGCTTTTCAGATTTTTACTTTTTAATCTTCAGTTTGATGTTACTTGACTATGACTTGCCCAGATGTTATTTTCCTTGTTTTTATTCTATGATAGTGTCTGAAAGGTCTTGGGTCACAGTTTGTGGTCTTTGAATAAGTTGTCTGGCTTTTTCTTTAGGTTTAGGGCTTACTTGTCTTCTGCATATGGAAGACCAAATAGCACTCTAACTCCACACCTGCCATTCACACCCTGTCCGCTAAGGTAACCACCATTATTTATTGGTGAATATCTTTCTAATCTTTATTTATACTCATAAACATATGTTGATTGTTAAAACATTAATATTATACTTACTGCTCTGTACTTGGTGCTGATCATTTAACAAAATATAACTATCCTTCCAGGTAAATAGTTAATATCTAAGAAGTGTCTACATCATTTTGTTAAATACTGGCATGCTATTCCATATTAGATATATAGCATAATTCCTTTATGAATATCCAAGTGGTTTCTAGTTTGTTACCATTTTGTTTAATTATAAATAAAGGTATAATTGTATTTGTATTTTAGAAAGATCAATCCACCTCATATCCAGAAGAGAAGAAGCCTTAAAGGAAACTTATAGGAAAAGTCAGTTACATAGAAACCATTTACAAAATGGACTTAAAAGATTTGGAGAAATCCTTTGGAAGGTAATAACATGTAGACTAAGACTTGATGGATGAGTAGGAATTAGGTAGCACAGAAAGGCAGAGGAAACTTCTAGATAGACACTTCTATATGACAAAGACAGGGCACATTTTTGTGGAGGGAATACAAACAGTTAATTACTGAAAATTTGAAACTGGAAACAAGATAAGACAGAAGATGACACCTGACTAATATCATGGGCCAGACAGTAAAAGTCCCACAAGTGAGTTTGTTCTATGGACTACATTTTTTTTTTTACTGATTTTTTCTGTTTCAAATAGATCAAAATAATGCTGTTATTTAAAATTTTATGTTTTCATTCTTTTCCTTAAGTCTGTGAAAGAAGGAGCATAATTCAACACAGTTTTACTTTTCCTCAGTTTCCTAAGGGTAGTCTCATTTGTACAGCAGAAAAAAAGAATGTGAGTTAAATAATAATCATCTAATGTGAAATATGACTATCAATTACAGAAATTCATTAATTAAATTAAATATTTGTCAGCAGTTCTATACACTTGCATTATTTTCAAGATTTTCTATCAAAACAATCTCATTAAGTACTGTATGTTAATCAGAATGTTTACCATTTAATTTTGCCTAACATTGCTTTGCACTTAGGTTTTGAAATCTTTTTCCATTATAATTTTAAAGTAATTAGCTCACAGAAAAAATTAATTTGCAGGTTTGTATAATTACACAGATGTTAGTCCGCTACACTAGAAAGAGAAGAATAGCAAGACTCTGTGATTCTCCTTTGACAAGAAAATAAAGAGACAAGAACACGCATAAAGTTGTTCTTCTCTTGATAATTCCTGTAAATCTATTTAAAAATTGCACCCAGTAGATTGAGCTTAATAAAAGTGTAGTATAGAAAATTGTTTCTGAGCTCCTGAGATTAGTGTAAGCAACTTAGAAAACTAATTAGTATATGGGGAAAATGTAATTTAAAAAGGCAAAATAAGCCATATGAATGATTTACCCTTTTTATCCCTTAGTCTTACATAAACTTAAAGACAGAAAAGCAAAGATAAAGAAATTATTTTCCATTCAGCTGTACCAAAGTTTAAGAATTTACATTTGAGATCAGTTTATCCATTGACTTTTCTTTGTTGAGAAAGTTTTTAAGTAAGTTCAGTTGTAAAAACGTTTACAAAGGTAGATATACAAACCTCAAGTTCTATGCAAATATTTAATTATTTCTAGCTTCACTGTCCCTCAAACTTGTTCTGAAACATGCAAAAGATATAGCACTTTACATGTGGATATTTATACTGCAGATAAGCCTCATTAAGTGTTTTAATTTAATATTCATTGAAATTATCTGCATGTATAAAATTAATTTTTACTATGCACATCATTTTATTGTTCTACATATCTACTGTTCCAAATAATGATCTGCTGACTTTATTAGTCTGTACACATAAAAATATCAATTCTGTTGACAAAATTGTTTCACTAGTTGGTATCATTATTACTTTATCTAATAAATAGTATTGAAACATACTGGGCTGAATTGCATGACCTTATAGTACCTAGTCATTATTAAGACACTTCTCACTTCTTTCCTTCATTGTGTTCTTAAGGAACTTTCCTCTCGGCCTGCCCTTATCTCATATTTTTAATAAAGTGGCTAATACATGACATTCTTTATCCTTGACTGTGATGTACAATGGCAAACCAGGATTTCCACTGGTATGCTGTGGCTGACATCGTCAGAAGGGAGGTAAGATTACCAATGATGGAACTTAAGAAGTTTCAGAATTCAGGTTCACCCTGGATAAGCTTGGATGCTTATCTAATGCTTATTCAAATCTTCTGAATCGGTAAAATTGAGCTGTAAATGTCACAAAGCACATTTTCTCATGAGATTTGCTATATTTTAACTTCTGTTCCAAACCAGGAATACCAAGAGGACAATTTCTCTTGCAATATCCTTGTAGCTCTTTTTCAAATCAGAAAAGTGAGAACGAAAATGCAAGGGAAAAAACAGACAGAATCCAGATTTATTTAAATATATATATTTATTATATACATAGGTTTAAAAAATGGAGATGGCAAAATTGGGGAATATATTCTATTCTTATTGAATTTTTCAAAACTAAAATACATCTGGGTCCAGTTTTCTCATTCAGTTAGTACGTGGAATTAATAAAATTTGTGTCGTCAATGCATTTTCAAGATCAGCAGAAGAATCAGTCTATGGAACTATACTTCTGCTCTCTAAAAAGCCATCCTGCCAACATGGATACTGAGCAGACCTAGAAGGAACATTTAGTATTTAAGCTCCTTCAAATTTTATGCTGAGAAAGAATGATATAAATATAAGAAAAATGTCATATCTCTATAATTTTAGTTACGTATCTATACAAATAAAGCTTACATGTTTATATATTTTTATTTCAAATACTGTTAATTAAATAGAATGCTTGCCATGGTGACTAATAGTAGCAACGTAAACATAAGCAAATCAGCCTGTAGGCACACTTCCTGCATTTGACTGTCAAGGTTGCCATTTATTTGCTGTTTGGTCTTGGCACCCAGCAGAACCTAAGAGCCTCTGGTTCCTAATCTGTAAACATAGATAATGATAACACTTAATTCATTAGTGTTGGTGAATCTAAGAGATAAGCACTAATCTCCTAGCACAGTGCCAAGCATAAAATTAGTATTAATGTCATTATTATTTCTCTAAGTTTATTTCTATATGCTTATATCATTATATCCTATGTGTCATGAAGTGTAGAGTAGAGCTTATAATTTTTTAGCTTTCTACCTTTAGAATATTACATTTCTACACTCTGCAAAATATCTTTTTTTGAGAGTCTTGTCATCTCTTCTCTACTTTCTGCTCTTCCACTTTTCTGTGACCCAGTAGCCTTCTAATTACTCCCTATTTGTTCATCAAGGACATAAACTTGTGTTCCATTTCATTCATAAATTCTTATAGCTACCCTGAGAAATGTGTCAATGACAAGAACCCTCCCAATTTTGAAATCACTAATTTCTGAACCCAACCACCCATCTCTCCAGCCCCCTTACTCCCTCACTTGTGACAATGACACCTTATTTCCAAAGCCTTAATTTTAGATCATTCAAGCATTAACCTACTGCAGCTCTTCCCCAGTACTTGGAATGATGACTGCTTATGAAAATTTCACTCAACTATGGGAAATAGGCCACAACCATCTCTGCCCTTAATGATATCTTATCAGTTCCATCAGCCCTTCTTTTACAAGGACCACTTCATTAATTCAACAAACAGGTGTTGACTCGCTACTCTGGGGCAGACTGTTCTAGCCTGCAGGAATGCAGCAGTGAGCACAAGTTACGTGGTGTTTCCCTTCTTAGAGCCGGGTTCCTACCGCGAGAGACCTGGTTTTAACCAGTAATCACCCAATTAATGTACTTACACAGTACATTAGTGTTATGAGCTAAACTCAATGAAAGTAGGAGAAAATAAAACTTTTAAAAAATCTCTTCTTAAAGGGATGATAGGCATATATGAGGACTTAATACTTAAACTGAGACTTAAGGATAAGAAGAATGAGTAAAATACAGGATAAAGGGTGAGCAGAATGAGACACATCAGGTGGTAAAAAGAGCAAGCAACAGAATCCTGAGATAGAAGAATCAGTCACAAAATAAAGGGGTGGCTGGAAGGAAGCCCAGGGCCATCACATAAATCATTTTTTAAAATACAGAAATGTTTGTGTGTAACTGAAAAATTGTGCTCTACACTGGAAATTGACACAACATTGTGAACGGACTATAACGCAAAAAAAAAAAAAGTTAAAAAAATAAATAAATAAAATTAAAAAAAATCAAAGTACAGAAATAACCCCTGCTGGATTAGAATAGAAATCTGGAATAAAAACCCAATTAACTATAGGATAAAAATATTTCTTTAGATCATTCTGATTGTTGTTTGAATGGACAAAGGCTGGAGTGAAATCAAGATGACAAATCAGAGAGATATGACAGTATCTCAGCTGAAAAAGAAAATAAAATGTCCCTGGATTCAAAGATACATTTTGCACATAGGACTGAGCTGGATGTAAGGCTGAGGAAATGAGTGGAATCAAGGATGACTTCCAGGTTCGTATCACGGGAATCTCCATGAGCACTACTGGCATTAACTAAGATGGGAAAGGCTGGAGGAAAAGCACATTGTGATGGGGGGATACCATGAGTTTCTCAGACCTCCCACCTGGAGTCTCAAATCCCGTGACTTCAACAATGTGGTGGGGATTGATGTATCTGTACTGCCATTTCAGACTGCCAGTATCTGCTTACTAGCTCACTTTGGTTTTTAACTCATTGGTGCCCCCATTGTTAGCATGTTCAAACCCTACCACTTTGGTTCCTATTTTCTTACACACACACACATTTGTGTGTGTGTATGTGTGTGTGCGCGCATCTATATTCCGTGTATCAAAAAGCAAATAGTGAAATCTGTTCCAAAAACACAGTTCACTACATGGATATCACTTTACATTGGAATAACGTGATGTATTTTCAAGGTACTTTTGAATTCATACCTCTTCATATGGCATGGCTACTAGATATTATAAGTGTAAATGTTAAGTTGCATAAATATGCAGAATGAAGTTCAAAATAGGCTAATGATTTGTTTATTCAAGGCTCCAAACCTGGATCAGATAAATCTAGTATCAAAGACTTATAAGTCTGACTGTAAATTTAGCAAAAATATACAATCTATATTTGTAGTCAAAGTTCTTATGTTAAGATTCTAGCCCTATGCTGGTCATTAATTAATTTGTGATTCAATAAAAATACAGTGAATGGTTATACACAGCAGGTACTTCAAATGGTTATACTCCAGCAGGTAATGGAGATTTATAACTGGAAAAATACAGTCTATGAACTCAAAGAGTTTGTTATCTTTATTTCATGAGGAATGAAAAGCCACTTAACATTTCTGGGTCATAGTGTCTTAAGCTTTAAAATAGGGAAGAAAATAATGTTTGCTTTATATATATTGAGTGTGTTCAAGTGTATGTGTGTGAGAGAGAAAGAGAAAGATAGAAGGGAGGGCGGGAGGAAGGAAGGAAAGGAGGGGGTGGGGGAGAGAGTGTTTTGTTAGGAAGATAGGAGGTTTTGGTATAGCAATCCTATGATTTCTGCAGATCTCTGCTGTTAGATTGCCTGGGTTTTTATCCCAGGTCCAACACTAACTCCGTAAAATCAGACAATAAATATAATAGGAGGCACATAAGTTATGCTTGCTGAGGGCCAGGCACTGCTCTAAGTTGTATGTTCATATTAACTCAGCAATCCTCCTGACACCCCTCTGTGTTTGTTACACATTATTATACCCCCATTTTATGACTGGGAAAGTTAAATACAGAAGGTCTAAGTAATTTGCCCAAATTTAAGGAGCTGGTACAAAACAGAGCCAGTCTTCAAGTCCAAGCTGTTTGACTTTAGATTTCTGTACTCTTTAACTATTGCATTATGCAATACTTACAATCTCTACATCGTTTTATTTTCTTGCCTGTAAAAGAGAAAATATTACAGTGCCTATTTTTTAAGGTTGTTAAGACTAAATGAATAAATACATGTAAAGCACTTTAGGTCAAACTGAGATCATAATGAACTCTCAGTAGGTATTAGTTATTACAAGTTTTGTTCATGCACCAATGGCTACATAATAACCTTTAGTGATTTTAATTTCTCTAGTCACCTTTTATTCTGGATCTTGCCACACTGTTATTTCTCTTATTCTTTCTTATTTCTGTTACATTTTCATCTTAATATTCACATCATCTGAAACTCTCAGCTTTTCCTCTAACGACCACTGCCAAGGGCAAGTGAGCACAAGAAAAGATGTGCTAGGATGCTGACAGGAAGATGATGCTGTGACAGGATATTGTAAGAGGAGGATCTGGTAAGGGTTAGACGTGAAGGTAGAAGAAAAAGTGCAGGCACTGTCTCCTTCTTAGGGATGCTGTTAATGGGGAATCTATTTAAAATAAATACCTGAGTTGGAAAAGATGTTATCAAAAACTAACATTGCAATTGAAGCATCAGAAATTATACTCATAATTGTTTTGAGTAGAGGCTTGCAGATAAGCTCCATTTTTACTTAGCACCTTGGTATTCCTCTTGGTACCCCACTACAGGATGTCCCTCCTCATCCAGGAAGTCTATTTACCTGCCCTAATGAGTAGGTTTATATTCAGAAATTGGCTAGTTCTCTAAAAGAAAGAAATGGCTGTTCCTTGAAACACCCTCAGGTCTTGACTCTTCAGCTCTTAAGCTCAAAGTGACTGGTATTTTTTTTTTTTTTAAATAAGATGTAACACCAAGTCTAAAGCCTAAATAATAGCTATAATAGATAAGTCAGGATTTTCACAAAGATGTCAAACTTATGTTATATACAATATATTAGAATTTTTTTATTTTGATCACTTCTACTGAGATTTGTGTCTTCTCATTATCCCAAAGAAATCATCTGACGTTTTTATTTGTATTTCAACTATCAGTAATAAACAAAGAAACAAGGTAGAAAAGATTAATAAAACTATAGCTCAAGATGTAGGACACATTGATGAAAAGCCAACAGGCAGCCTCCACCTTTGGAATCTGTGTGACAGATCTAGTACAATGAAAAATGGCCAGAAAACAGGGAAAGATAACAAAGGAAAAAAAGGGATACATTGATTTAGAAATACACAAAATGATTTGCCTTTTCTCTTTAAGGAAGGATATGACATTTAATCAAAGTTATAAATGCAATATAAACAAAGGAGGATTTATCAGTGTTCTTATGTTTCAATAGTACATCATAGATTTCAAATGCTCATCCATCTTTTATGAAAAAATAAAATAGTGTAACTCCTTCACTTTTTGGACATATCACGATTTGTAATTGAGTAGATAATTATTATAGCTATATTTCATAAATAGTTCATTTTAAAACTCCCTGCAGCTTTTTAAAGTTACATATTAAAATGCATATGCTTATAATACATTTATATTTATAATTTTAGACAGATGTAAATATATATGCTATAAACATATATATTATAAATGGTTCAAAGAGATCCTAAAATACATAGTATTTAGGCATCAAGGGAACAATATTAAGCAAATGAGACCCCCAAATCTATGTGTGTCCCTGTTTTTGAAAGGACGGAATATTTTAGAAGAGAGGAGAATTTGAATTATATTGAAATTGCCCATGACTTCAGTTATGACCAGTCCAACAAGTATGTTTCCACATTGTTTTATATATATATTCAACATTTAAGTGGACCAAAAAACAAGGAGCTTCAAGATTATATTGCAAGTGCACCAAGGGAAAAAAAAGGAGCTTCAAAATTAGATTATACACATTATTTTTAAAAATGTTTTAATCTCATTTGATTTAATAATAAAATCAATTGAAGCTTGCAGTGCCAGGTGATTGTTTTATGTGTTAGTAATGTCAAATGTTCTTCATTTATCCTTTTTTTTAGGGTAGTGAAATATTCAGTGGAAAATATCCACAAGTCCACACAGTACAATGAAGTGAGAGTACGGTGTGAGGACAGCATATGGCTTTTCCCAAGCAAACTTCAGTTCTTGAAATTTAATTTGAACAAGGAAAAAATTAATTAGAAACATGATCTGTGTTAGTAAAATCTTAAATGAACCTTAATGTTTAGCAGTAGAATTTTTTAAAATTATGTTTATGTATTTGGAATATTTAAGAGTCATGAAGCATGTATACATTTGTAAACAACTTCCCTATGTACTAGTAAGTGAAAAAGTCAGATTTCAAGACAGAATGTAAATTAAGACCAGTACTGATGTTGAGAGAGAAAGAAACTTATAAAATAATTATTACTGGTTATAGCCTAGAGGACTATTGACTATTACTTTCAATGCTCTACATCTCTATATTTTTATAAAGTTTTGCAACAGAATACATTTCTTTTGTATTACAAAAGTTATTTTCATTAAAAACACACATTTTCCTCGCTGCACAGCCTTTTTGTTAAACAACCCCCAAACTAATTATAATTTCCTATAAAATATGCTAGGTTTATATGATGAGCAGTCCTTCTTCAACTTGATTTGAAAAGCTAAACTAAGAACAGGTTAAATTAGAGTAGATTATTTCCCTCTATTGTGAAAATTAGAATGTAAGCCTCATTTTTTTAAAAAAAATCAGGACGTTTATTATTATCTTCCAGGAGAAATACTGCTGCACATTACTGTTCTGTCTGACATTTTGTAAATAACCCCACATCACCTACAGGGAGAGGAGTTCCCTAATCTGCGGAGAGCTGCAGGATGGGAGATGCATGTATGACCAGAAGAAGCCTTACTAAGCTTATCAATGTATAACATGTGGCACAGAACATTCTATATTATGTTTGAGTGCTTCTTCACCCAGAACAATTCAGTTGTGTGTCCTAGGGTACAGTAACTTACCCTTCAGTAATCACTACGATGAGTCACAAAGAATTGGATTCAAAAGGCTGGAAAGACTAAGGGGGCTCTTTTTGTTAAAGGGCTTATCGTGGTACTATTTATTTCCTGCTGATCTTTATAAATCTTGCTAGTCTCATAAATCTTCTTAGTCTCCTCTCAATCCCTTTTTTATATGTTAATACATTTTAAGAAGAGAAAACTGATGCCAAGTTTTGCCTAGTATTATTGCCTTAAGGGACAAAAAAAGGACAACCAATGAATAAAGAAAATGAATGCTTTTACAATGAGTTAAAGTAGTAAATTAATGCCAAACTGTATACATAAAATAGAGGAACAGTTATTTCTATATTCCTGTACAAATTTATAAAGAGTCAGTTTATTTATGAATTTACTATCCCAATTTTTTTTTCCACATTCATTTTTTTATCCTGGTAAAATACACATAATAACCCAAATACTTTTAAGTAACATTTAATAAGTAAATAAATAGAATCAAACGCACAACTTCCACTTCTTAGTCATTAGACAATTTTGGTTTTTTGCTAGTTTGAGGTTATCTGAGGGTGAACTGGGAGGAAAAAGAGATAAATGAATTAAGACTAGAATACTCAATTCTGAGCACCTTAACCTTCCTCCCTCCTCCAAGGACCTCAGTACCTCTCCATTGCCTCAGGCTGGGCTCTGTCTGTGGGTTCTGAAATTCTAATAACTTTTTTTCTGTTTTTTGGGTGGGGGGGAGGATAATTAGGTTTGTTTGTTTTTATTGGAGGTTCTGGGGATTGAAACCAGGACCTCGTGCGTGGTGAGCACATGCACTACCACAGAGCTGTTCCCTCCCACAAATTCCGATGAATCTTGGTTATTTTAGAAGTTTATTCATCCAGATCTCACAATTCTTACTTTCAGTTAACCTCCTTTCAACTCATTAAATATTCTGGTGCGTGGCCTTTCCTTGTTCTCTGAATCTCACTTTCACAGCTCCAGTTTCTCATCTCAAATTATTCTGAATAAACTACCTTATTTTGTCATCAATTCAGTTCTCTCTCACTAATAATATCAATGACCTAAGATTCTTGTTCATTCATGCTACTAGGTGGCTTCATTTTGTCAGAATCTAGTCAATGCCCATTGTTCTTTTATTTAAAAAGCAGTGCATTATTAATTTCTTGTGCTTGTTTTAACAAATCACCACAAACTTGGTAGCTTGAAACAACACATTTCTCTTGAAACAATCGCACTTTTTAGGGTCATCCAAAATCAGCTCCCATGGTCTGAAATCAAGGGGACAGCAGGGCCCAGCTCCATCCAGAGATATCTCTGGTAAGAGCAATTCCTTGCCTTTTCCAGCTTTTACAATGTTCCTTGCATTCCTTGACTCTTGGCCTTTTCTTCATTTTCAAAGACAGCAGCTTACTATCCTACTCCAGTTCCCACCTCACCCTCCGTCTCTGTAGTCAAACACCCCTGCTTCTCTCTTATAAAAACACTTTTGACTATATTTATGGTCCCCACTGGTAATCCAGGATAATCTCACCATCTCAAGATCCTTACTTTAATGACATCTGCAAATTCCTTTTGCTGCAAGTTTCCAGGGATCAGGACCTGGGTCCTTTGGGAGGCCATTAGTAATTCTACCAAATCCAGGTAGTTTTCACCATTGGAACAAAATTATGTTTGTGTTGGTGGGTGCTATTGGTCTTCAGTTTTATCTGAATCTCCAACCACTGCCATTAGTCTTTGGTAACTTAATAGTCCAGGGCCCACGGCACCATTTCCTGCCTCAGTTCCAGCAGATGACTTATCCATAAGGATATTTTAGTAAAATCTCTGCAGCGAGTGCTTCATATTCTGCTTTAATTCTTAGATTAGGATCATTTAATCAAGTGCACAAACAGAATTTTGAACCTGACCCAGTCTCATGTATTCCCTCTACCTTACTCTTCTGCAAGATATCAGTGTTCCATATTCCAGAAAATATTTGAATATCTGAAACATATTATGTTTTTTCATGCTTTTTCACATGTGATTTTTTTCTTTCAGAAACTTCTCTTTGCATCTTATTTACATAATTCTGTCTTCATCGTTTACTTGATTAGTTTCCTGTCATAATACAGCTATTTCCACTGTTCGATGGGTGTCTCCTAAACACTTATACTTAAAAATTAACATAGAATACTACCTAACAGCTAATGACATTTCAACTATAAAAATATTAAATAAATTATATACTCCACCATGCTCAAGCAGAGTCCTCTAAATCATTTCCACTTCCATGAAACTTCATGTTGCAGGCTGTACATCTCAATAAGAAAAATCTTCAGTTATATTTATATATTTAAAAAGAAGAAAATGATATGTATAGCTTGGGAGGATGAATAAAATAATCTATGATCTAGAGAAAGCAAAAGTTTGCTTAAAAAGCAAAATGTATATCTAAGTATAATGGGAAATAATGTTAAGATGAGTTTTGAGTAGAGAGTCTTCACAGTAAGCTATGAAAATTTGAAGCAGAAGACAGTTAAGATTCAATCTAGAGCATGGGAGAGTTTTCATAGTATTTATATTGATCAGAGGGAAAAATTTATTGAATAAAAGTAGGTAAATATATTATTTTATATACTATATATAACAAATAGTTCTAAATGCTTTTAAAACTATAACTACTATGAGTTTTTTTTTTTTTTAAGTGAAGACAGAGGAACAAAAGAATCTATAAAAGAGAAACTACTGGCTAGGAATATGATAATGAGGAAGTGGCACTGAGATATTTGGGGCCAGAAATAGAATAACTTAGCAATAAGTAATATTTTAAAATGCAACTGGACTTCAAGTTCTTGCATTAGATACATCAGAAAAGCTTGGTATAAATCTGTATGTCAAGGAACCTGACTTTAATATTTGGCTTCAGGAAGAATATAGGTAGATCTCAGGAATCTATTTGTGTTTTGTTTTTATTTTGCTTTGCCTTTTTTTTTTTAAACAAGTCTTTATGATGATTATGATGATTCTGATGCATAGACAAGTTTGAAAGACATTACAAAATTTAGCTTTGTAGTGTTAAAAGGGACAAGAGGGAACTAGAGGAAGAGAGATTTTAAACAGTAATAAAAAAGAGTTACCAATTATTTGAGCACTTATTTTTTGAATACACTCCTTCAAAATCTTTATATATAGTATCCCATTTATTTATAACAATACAATGTAGTATGAGTCTATTATAACCATTTTATTTATATATATAAATAGAGAGTCAAAAAGATGAAGTAAATTGTCCTGAGTGGTAAGGTTGAATCAGCACTCAAATCTAGACATTAATACCAGAGCATCACTCACAGTAGATGTGTAACAATGTTTTGCTAGTGACCTCAGATAACCAGCCCAAAACGATGTTTTAGAAAGGAGTAACACAAGACAGACTTGGAGGAAGACTGCCTGTACACTCTTTCAAAGAACGTATATTTCTAATGTGATTACATGCATGATAAAAATTCATAACCACTCAGAGTTTGCTAAAACACTGGGATAATGTAGTTTCTCTATTGAGAAGAAGAAATACATGTAAAAATATCCACAAGTATTCACCCCACCAATGCCATCACACTATATTGATGGCCTACCACCTGGGTAAAGGAGCAGAAAACCAAAAATGACACAAATAAAATATCTAAATATGAGTTCACATTTAAAATGGATTTTATCCATCTGTTTGGTTTGTAGTCATAGTCAACAGCTTCAAAACAAATGCCCTTCAGCACTCATTTTTGATATGGGATTTAAATAACAGATTTAACAGTTGAGATTACTGTAGATCAGAGTAAAGCAAATTAACTTTACAATCTCAGATTTTACAAATATATGTATCTTTCTCTCCCTCTCTCTCCCTCTCTCCCCCTCCCTCTCTCTCTCTCTCTAGGGTGTGATGAGCACTGAAATCTAGAGACAGAAAATATGATAAAAGTTTACAGGATTCAATGGGGACCCACACATGGAAGCATTCATTTTGGAATCCCTGTGGCTATCCTCTGGCTCTCAAAGATGCATTTGAAGCTTTAAGAGATTATGATTAAATAGGATTTTACCAAGAGAAATCTCAGCTCTTAGCTTCAAAAGTCATCATGAAAATATTCTCCTAGCTGCCAAATTCATTTGGCACTACTGAACAATGCTTTCACTTTCAAAATTTCAGTTTCACTGTTAAGAAAAACAGATAGCACAAATGTTCTGCATTAGAATAAAGGAAAAGATTGCCTAAAACAGTCTTTCTCAAACTGTATGCCAAAGAACATGGTTGCACAGGCTTTTAATGCCAGAAAATAGATTTTTTAGTCAAATACATTTAAGAAATTCTGGGTAAACAAAGTAAATAAATCGTTTTTCTGTATTACTTAGCAGAACCATATGAAAAGCTTTTGTTAATATCTTAATGAGGAGGGTGTAAAATATGCAGTCTTTTCTAAACATTTTTTTCACAGAATTCTTTTTATTCTACAATATCTAAAAAGGGTATTTCCTCAGAAGCCACATTTTGTGTGTGTGAGGTTTATTTATTTTTAGAGGAAGTACTGGGGATTGAACTCAAGACCTCAATACATGCTAAGCATGTGCTCTACGACCTGAGCTATACCCTCCCCCTCAAAAAGAAGCCACATTTTAAATGTCAGATTGTCTTATAGGAATGCACTGGGGACTATTTCTCATTATTTCATTGATACACAATTGTCAGATAGAATACTTTATTGCATTTGATTTCAAAATTTATATATAAAGCTGTTACAGGGATTTTCCCCCAAATTGTGAATAGAAGATGATAACTATTCTAACAAATACATATCAATAATAATTAGTAAATATTTAGTAGACTTTGAATGTTCCTATCTGTCCTTTTGCCCCACAGTGCTTTTATCCACACTTTTGAAGGTAACTGCTTATTCCTTACTGAAATTATGTGTAATTATTGAAGACATTAAGGGCAGTTCTTTAAGTACCATTGTGTGAATATACAACCTACTGATGCCTTATCATAGTATCACATCAGTCATTCACATTGATAGTTGCACATATATTGGGCAATCAAGGGATAAACAAGAAAATATTAGTTGCTTTGCCCAGCATAGTATTTTCATCCCATCTTTGTTGGGAGGATTACTTCGCTGCATCAGGATCCTGTGATACATTAGGGTTAACCCAGCCCACCTGATTATGTCACTCAACTACCTACAGTCTAAGACCTGAAAATGTAACAAAAGCAAGGTTAGGTTGAGAGAGAGCCATATAGCATAAGGTAGTTAATTGAGCACTTTCCTGTCAGGGTCAAGAGCTGGTTTATAATCTGGTAATTTTTTCCAACTCTGTAGTAAGAACACATGTGTGATAGGCATTTCATTGTGTCCTTGATGACAATAAAAATATGTATCTTCTTTGTTATTCCATAACAAATATTTCTAGTAGCTCTTTGTATTTTTCATTCCAAACATATTTATCATGATAGTTTCACAAACTTTTCAATAAAAATATGACTTGTAATTCCTTTCCATATCACAGTTGAATGATGAAACCGTGAAACAATTTCTGGTGAAACAATTTATAGCAAAATTAATCAATTTTGTATTAGAATCCAATACTTTATGTGTAAACCGGAAAAAAGTCATTTGAATTCCTGAAGAGGGCACTTTATGCTTTTTCAAAAAATGTCTCAATATTTTGATGGCTATTAGAGAAAATTTCATAACACAAGAGATGATGGTTGAATGAGTTACATTTCTTAAAAATATTAATTTTCATCTTGCTGACTTTGTTTATATCCTTTCCATTTTTAATTGCTAATAAGATTTCTTATCATTAGCATATCCAAATTCATATTTTAGTTACATTCTGTTCAAGAATGGTTCACTTACTCTTTTGCGTTCATTGAGCAATTTTAAGCCCAAAACTCATTTGATTTGCTTCTCCATTTTATTCAGTCTTTTCCTCAAATATTACTTTTACATAAAGAACTTCCAATGATCACATTATTTAAAATAATCATCCTCTATCACTCATCTTTTTACTTTGCTTTACATTTCCCTTTAGTAAATGCTATGTAAAATGATGTTATATACATATATATATATATTTTAACTATTTATTGTGCTTCTTCCCACTATAAGGTTCATGAATTTGGAAACTTTGGAAACTTTGGCTTGTTCACCATTGAATATCCACTTTTGGGCGCACAGTAAGTTCTCCATTAATTTTCTTTTTTTAATGTCTAAATTATAGTACTCATAACAGCTAAATGAAGAAGTGTATTTTTACTTTTAATTAAACAAATGATTTAAATATTTTGTGAATTGAGAAGCTAGAGCAACATAATAGTGTACATGAAAAATAGAATTTTTAAAAGTGTGAACTATAGAACGGAAGTGCTATGAAAATACGTTGGTTAAGATGAACTGTATCTTTTTGAGGAAATGTCAACTGATACATTCATGTTTTTGAGCATATGTTCCACCTTCAAAAGCACAGTTATCCTTAAGAGAAACTTTACATATCAAGTTTGTGAAACAATTGCTTTTCCTGCCATTCCTCTTAAACTAAGCTGCCTGTGAGCCACTTCAGAGACCAGTAGACGCCACCTAATTTTCACGGCCCACATTTTGAAAACTGTTTCCTCAACACCAGAAACGTGGTGCTTTCTCATCTTTGCCTTCTCAGTATGTATAATAGTTTTCAACACAGATCAGATGTGCTTTAATGTTTCTTTTCAATAAATCAATAAAATAATAAATGAAAAAATAAAATAAGTGAGGAAAACAGATTGATTTTAGAATAGATTCCTTTTTGTTGACTCTGACAACAGAGTCACCATCTGCACCTAACTGATTTTTTTCTTGTATCACCACCTGGTTCTCAGCAGTGCAGGGTAGCCTAGGCCGAAGTATCATGGTAGATTCTCCATTTTCTATGAATATTTCTATTGTTATAAAATAATCTCAAGGTCTAAATTGGTATTAAACTCTATGTTCCATCATCTTCAATAACATATACTGTAAGTATTTTAATGATAATCATTTCTCTCATGTCAGTTTTCTGATTGACAAGTAACAGTGATACTCTTAGGCTATTGCAGTTTGGAGCAGATATCACACTGCTTTCAGAATATATTTTGGGGAGCATCACTCCAAGAAGAAAAGACTGACTTTCTTAACAAGTTTGTTGGGAATATAGTTCTAGCTGTAATATCTGAAGCTGACACTTTTTCATGGGTGAATTTGCTCTACGTAATGTAGAAGTTAGTATTTTCCTCTTTCTTTTTTTTAACCCTCTTTTTTTTTTTTATGGTTCTCCTAAACTCTTTCTTCTATTTTTCAATATACCAAGAAAAATTACGATATTATTTATTTACTTCTCATAAGAAGTATATGTAAATTTGATACTTTTCCTAGGAAAATTTTTATTATGGAATATACTTATAATTTAATAAGTAGACAAAGTCTAACCATGTGAAACTATTTTTTTAAGCATACAACCTACATTGGGGACCATTTTTTCCTACTAGCTATGCCTGAACCAGGCTTCAGTAGAAAAAAAATCATCCCTTTTGTTTCCATTAAGAAAAATAGAAAAAAGAGGGAAATAATATATTGTACTAAAAAATTATGGTTTGAAAAGGATGTTGATTAACATACCCTGTAATTTCACATTAATTCAGTTTAGTATAACAGTATGCATAAATCATTGATATGTCTCATTTTGTTCAATAAATAGAGAAATTCCCTCTCCATCATTTGTAAGTATACCCAGTTTTACTTTTATTTAGAATAAATGTAATGCCTTATTCATTCTCAAATTGTTTTTAATTGTCTATAGATTTATGCCACCTTCTATCTTATTCATTTATTTCCATTGTTAAATTTTATCTAGACTGAAAAATGCCAATCATGAAGCAATTGTCTTTAAACTGAGTTATCCCTTACAGTGTCTTAATTTATTGTCTTTCCTTCATAGCCAAGTAAACCTTCAGAAACTCAGCCATTTAATTTAATGAGGAAAGATTCATAAAGAACTTGGTAAGAGAAGTGAGAAGAGTTAAAGCCTGATGCACTCATTTTTCAATCTCTCACTTATATAAGAAAGACCTAAAAAAAAAAAAAAAAAAAAAAAAAAACCACACCTTCCACCAACACAGTATTACCTGCCAGTAGATTGACTAGTTTAGCCTCATAATAGAGAAATAACAACTCACTTAACTGGGTCAGTAGGTGCTTTAGATTGAGAGACTAAATATGGAAGAAAAGTGGGAGCATGGATTCACAGAGGTACTAAGACACTTGAGTTTTTTGGCAACTTCCACTATAAAATTGGTTGTAATCCAGAATCCTCAGAGGCCCCTGGGAAACATTGTGTTCTCCATGATAATCCCTCCCTGGTATATCCTCGTGGGTGTTTTCAGCTGAGTCGAGTACTCCCTCTGGTTGCAGTGATTTGCAAATATTTTCATTTATTTATAACAAATAAGAAAGTGTTATCCCTGTTATACAGCAAACAATTAAGAATTTAATGATTATAATTAGCCATTTTAAATGAAGGTTTTGTTGCAAGGCTCTCCAAATTTTCATGCAGATATTCAGTATAGAAATAATTACAGTGAATTTGTCTAAGTAGGTAGAGAATTCATTAATTTAGTGTTCCTTCCATTATTTTAGACTCCCTAAGAAGTTCAATCTTACAAATAATGGTAATTTATGCCTTTTTTATAGTGAGGGGATGAATGAGTGAACAATTTCTCCTCCACATAGTTTTCTGCAAGGACTTAAACTAAGGGAATCAGCATCTAGCTATGTGAATGACCTAAGATCTCCAGCCTAGGGGACCCTTCAGATGATTGGAATTTCATGGACAATTCTACTCAAGAACAGCCAAACCAATCCTTTCTCAAATTTCTGAGCCCTACTCCCCAAATTTGAGAAAAATACAGTGGTTATTTTAAGCTGCTAAGTTTTTGCAACAATAGTGTTCATTAGAAGAACACAAGGAGTTTATGTGAGCCATGTCTGCAAAAGGCACACTTAACTTCCATTAACACATTGTCTTAGTCTGTTGAGGCAAGTATAACAGAATAATATAAATGGTGGCTTATGAACAACAACACTTATTTCTCATAATTCTGGGAGAAGTAGAACATCTAAGGTCAAGGCACCTGTAGATTCAACATCCAGTGAGGGCCCACTTCCTGTTTCATAGCCAGCTGTCTCTCTCTGTCATCACGTGGTGGAACAGCTGAGGGAACTCTCTCTAGGGTCTCTTTTATAAGGGCACTAATCCAATTCATGAGTGTTCAACATTCACAACCTAACCACCTCTCAAAGGCCCCACTTCCAAATATCATCACACTGGGGATTAGGTTTCAGTATATGAATTTTGGAGGATACAAACATTCATTCTATATCAAAAATCATTAGCTAGAACTCAGGAACATAGCTTAACACATAACTTACAGGGGAGATTGGAAAATGCAATCTATATGCTCAAGAATATTAAAGAGGAATAGGATTTTGGCAAATATCTCCTGTTGGACATGTGATATAATATTTGTGTTGGGGATGAGAAAGGAGAAATAAGCAAGAGAGAGAGATTGTATAACTGCCCATTATTATTGGTTTCAATTCTTCAATGCTTTGAGAAAAAGCATAAGGCATAAAAATGCTAATAAAAATTTATGAAGTATTTGTCACAGCAAATTTTCATAAGCACCTCAAATATCTTTCTGTGGTCTAGTTTGAATGTCCCTGAACTTAACTTTTGGTAGAAGTTCCAGACTGCCACAACCAGTTTATTTACTTTATTTCCCATTTCTTTACTTCTCTAATAATTTAATTTCCATTCGTCAATCTATTCCATAGTCTCCAGGCTACTTTTCTGATTCTCTTATGGTACCACATATACAGCAATTACTCAATAAGTTGTTGCCAACTGAAGGTAGAAAGAGAAGAGAAGAAGCATAATAGTTATTGAGAACCCACAAAATTTCATGCACACTGTTGGTTACTTGGGTTAGTTATTTCTTTTAAACATAAAACAATTCTTTAAGAAATATATTATCAAACTTTATTTCACAGATGAATACACTGACTCATTGAGTTTCACTCAGCATCTTTAATATTGTTATCTATTTCTGTATAAAAGAGTCATTATCTTTGAATTTTGCCAGCAGTGTGAAGATTATCATCAAATACATAAATTTTAATTTTAATTATCTATATTATAAGAACAACATTAGAAGAGTAGCCAAAGAGATATTTCAAACACATTTTACATTCACCAAAATGAATATATCCCAAAAGCTTTTTTCATATTGCAACATTTTTCAAATACCCCACCAAATATTATGCACCAAATCATAAATTTTTAGGTTAAAATTTTAATTTTGACTCATAAAAACACTGAAATTAGAAACTGACTATAGAAGTATAGGAGGAAATAAAATATGTCTCCAGCCAATAAAGATTAGCTAGATTAAATCTATTTGATTTTTTAAATGCCATTCTTGTCAACTTGATTGTAAACTTTGCAATGTCAGTGTTTTCCTAGTCTCATTCTTTGTATCCCAAATGGTTAGCATGTTGACTGGTCTATACTACCTGCTCAATGAGCAAATAGATCAAACTGTAAGGCTGGATCAGACATCTAATTCAGCTCCACCTTCCGGCACAGAGTAGATCTCACCTAATCAAATTAGTCTCTGGACTGTAAGACTCAGACTAGATATGTGTAAGCTTCCCATATATATAAGTACCTATATACCCTAAAGATCTAGTAATTGGAGGAACTATGATTGAAATCCAATTATGTCTGACACCAAATTCCATTTCCTTTCTACTATATTTTTCTGCCACAATGTAATATTTGAAATTTTAATATATATATATGAATTATATATTTTTATTCAATGGATTCTATTCAGAATTATTTTGTGTATTTTTATTTCGTATGTTAAATAAGGGAGGATTGTGTCCCCAGGTACCAATGCTATAATTTAATAAATTGATTTTTAAGTTATGTTATATATATAATTGCTAATGAAAAGATTGCCTTCTCAATGTCATATATATCCTAAATAAAATGTCAGCTAACACATTTTATTGATTCTAGAGGAAAACAAAGCAAAAAAAAAAATCCACTTTAAATAGATGACCTTCTGTGAAGCTTAAGTAACTACTATTGGAATGAGTGGAAACACGTTATTTTATAGATCTCACTAGCTGACAATCTTGGGAAAATGGCAGATTCAGTTCATCCCTGTGGCTATCCTCTCTCAATTCCTATCAAAATATTAACTATTTCTATTGAAACAGCCAGACCACACATGGGGCTTGAAGGTTGTGAGTGAGGTCTAGGACCCAGAGAGCAGAATGTTTCCCTTTCTGAGAGCTTGTGACCCAGCATTAGAAAGTACCAAACAGCATAGATTCTGGGGAGACCTTGGCCTTGTGGGTAACCACGAATAATCCAGGACAAAGTGATCAGTAAGGAACAATGACAATTTTCCTAAAATGAAAGTCCCCCATATCAAAGACTCTCCAGTATAGATTGCTCTTCAACAATCCATCTTTCTTTTAGATACACAGAGTTAACAAGTAAATCATGTCACTTAAATAGGTCTGTTCCTGATTTTTGAGAATTTTCAGAAAAAGGGATACATACAGATCATTTTGTGAGCAAGGACACAAGTCCTCAGAATCCATCATAAATTTTAGTGAAGTAAACAGTAGAAATAAGAGAAAGTTTTAGAGAAACATCAGGAATCAGTAGTCGATTGATGTCATGGGGATGATCTGCTTTCAATATTTTGTGGGATAACCAATAATAATCCCTTTCTCTATTCATGAACTTAAAAAAAATATGTTTAGTATCTAACCAAAGCCATATTTAGCTGCTCTAGAGAAAGTCACATTAGACGTATTGTTCAGAACTTTGAACAGAGTTAAAACCTTGAAAAGTCTGTGAATTTTAATTTTTCATGACCCGTGGATAATAGAGACTTGATTTAAATTGACCATAGAAAATATTTATACTAATGATACTAAAATGGATTGGTTTTGAGGGCATCTTGTTTTGCATATACATGCCTCCTTACTTAGAGAAAAAGCTGAGATTCATCATATTTAAGTCATTATAAAAAACTTAGCTACTAAAGGGGAACTATAGAGGCTGTCTTTTTTTGAATTCAGTTAAACTCTATCCCTTCGATCTGCACATGTTATTGCCACTTTTACTTTATAAGTTCTATTTATACAGAGTCCTCTGGGTATTAAACTGCTTTTTCTGCAAGTCTAGTTTCTTCTTACAAAACCTTTTTCTCTTGGTTCATTGACAGGTCATCAACCAACGAGTCTCAGTAGTGACAAACTCTAATGATTGAAACACGTATCTTGATCTCTCTCAGAATCTCAATATATTTCTGATTCAATACCAACTTTACCATTATTAGCTCATCCCCTCTCTTACTTCCTCCTTTCATCCATCAAGGATAAGCTACATGTCAGGCCTACTGTTTGAACCAAGAGAAGAAAAAGGAATAAAATAACTTTAGTTCACTGTAACCCTATCATTTAATTTAGCTTACTATAAATAATTATATCTAGTAAGAAACTATACTTTCTCAATTTGCTGATAAATTTCTGAAAATTGAAATTATTTCTCATTTGGTAGCAACCAAACATGTGTTCACTTTTTCTCTGGTATGTTTCAAGCTACCAAGTTTCTTAGCAATCTTTATAATAAAATGTCATATTATAAATGTCACCTAGTGCTGATATCCAATGAGCATATCAAACTAAGCTTGTATTCTGAAGTGATGTAATGCTTCAACTGACTGGATAGTGCACACAGTGTATGTATCATGAGTCATGTCTGTTAAGGAAAGTTTGATTTTCATTACAGAATTATTCCTTTATTTATCATCTGTTTATACCTAGCAATCCAGAGCAACAATTTCAATAGTCTAAATGAATTCAGCACTGAATTTAGGCTCTAGGAACATGTACCATTTTCATTAACTTAAAATGATAAAACAAAGTTATAAAACATTAGATGGATCATGGCAAAATTATTTTGTATTAGTATATATGTATGACTTACATTTATATATATCCTACATTCATATATATAATATATACGTATATAAAGGAGATATATATGATATATAAAGGAGATATATATGTGTGTGTGCGTGTGTGTGTGTTAAAAGTATCTATTTAAATGGCAAGCTACATCATATTGGAGGTCCCTGAAAGAGAATTATGGGGAAATAGACCAGTGGAAGAGCTCTGGGCAGCAGATCTGGTCAGTCATTTTGTGGACAGGGAGAAGCAGTCTGACGTAAAGATATAACTGGACTCCTGGATGGTAGTGAATGGATTGACTTTTGTCAAGGTTTGGAAGGAAAAAGGTGCTAGGCAAAAGGAATATTGATGGAACTGTGGAAGTGAACGCTAAATGTGAGGATTGATGCAGCACACGTTAATGCTCACCAGGGAGCACACCCTGCTATGATTTCACCCCTATTTTGTTAAATTGTAAAAAAATAAAAAATTGTCATGAAGAAATTTCATGAACATATTTCTTTAAAACTTATTTTGAACTTATTATTTTTGAGAAAGCATTTTGATAAAACTTTTACCTAAAAAGCAAGCTGTCCTAGATCAGGTTGTATGTAAGTCTGACTTCTCCAGAAAAATAAAGCCAACATGAGATTAGATAGGTAGGTAGGTAGGTAGGTAGGTAGGTAGATATATAGATAGATACATAGATATATAGATCATAGATAATAGGTAGAGATTTATGAAAAGAAATTGGCTCACATGATTACAGAGGCTGATAATTCCCATGATCTGCCAAGCCAAGACCCAGGGAAGTTGGTGATATAATTCAGTCCAAGTCCAAAGACCTGAGAACTAGGGGAGCCAGAGATATAAATCCCAATTTAATGGCTGGGGAAGACCAATGTCCCAGCTCAAGTAGGCAAGCAGGAAGAAAAAGTGACAAATTCCTCTTTCCTCTGCCTTTGGTTCGATTCAGGCCCTCAACAGAGTGGCTGATGCCCACCCCCATTGGGGAAGGCAATTTATTTATTGAGTCCACCAATTCAAGTACTAATCTTGTTCAGAAACACCTTCACGGACATACCCAGAAATAATGTTTAACCTGGACACCACATGGTGCAGTCAAGTAGACACATATTAGTAAAACATCACAGGCTGCTGTAACAAAATGTCATAGACTTGGTGACAGAAATAGCAGACATTTATTTCTCACAGTTACAGAGTTAGAAAGTCCAAGATCAAAGTACTGGCATGGTTGGTTCATGGTGAGTGCCTGATTCCTGGCTTGTGGACAACCACCTTCTCACTATGTGCTCAGATGGCCATTCCTCAGTGCATGCCCTTGGAGGGAGAGGACGTGCTTGTGTCTCTCTGTCTTCTTCTAAGGACACTTACCCTCATCTAAACCTAATTCATTCTCAAAGGCCTCACCTCCAAATATCACCACGCTGGGAGTTAACACTTCACCATACAAATTTTGAGAAGGGACACAGACATTCAGTCCATTACACAACGTAATGTAAGCCAGCTGTTTGTGTTTGAGAGAAGTCTGTAGAAGCCCTGCTAGAGATCTCTGCTAATGCTCCAAGCTCCTGATCCCCCAGGAAAAATCCAGCACAAAAACTCAGGCAGCCTGACATGAATAAACATTGAACATCAGTCGTCCTGTGACTGTCATAGATTGTGCCGAACTGGGTTTTCTGTGTACTGAGATGCACACGCTGTAAGGAAACTCCAACTTCTTTATGCAGACCATAACAAAATGTTTTTTCTAGTAGAGATCATTGACCTGCCAGCAGGAGAGTCAGAGCATCTGAATTAGTCATAGACTGACTGACCATTTCTAATACAACAGTGTCTTTACCGTCCTTCTCACCCTCATTAACTCACTGCTTGCTTAACTTGTAGGAGGAAATAAATGTAAATGTTTCATAACCAAGTGTTTGTGTTAGTAATTTCTATCAATGTTGTCCACCCTTGGACATCTTGAACTTTTTTTTTTTTTTACCTTTAACCGTCAGCTAATCCCCACAATATAGCAACTGCAAAAGAACCAACAAACACACAGGTGGAAAACATAGCTAATTCATAGATATGAACTAGTCTCTGATCTTGATAACTCATATGATTGTCCAATAGCCCATGAAGGGAGTAGCCATGGAAGCCTTGAATAGGCCCAAAAGCACATGCTCCCTCTCACCAAGACTGATCTGGTCACCAACCTTCTGTATGTGTGAACAATTAGGGGACAAGGAAAACACAGCTATCAACATGGCACCATACTTCAAGGAGGATGTATTACTGTCCTGCTGCTGCATAGCAGATTACCACAAACTTAGTGACTTAAAGCAACGCATATTTATTACCTCACATTTCTGTAGGTCTCACAAGGCCAAAATTAAGGTATCAGCCAGGCTTAGCTCCTATCTGGAAGTTCTGGGGAAGATCCATATCTAAATTCATACAAATTGCTAGCAGGAATCAGTTGCACGTGGTTATGGGAGTCTAGCCTTTTCCTGGCCAGCTGTCAGTCAGGGGCTGCTTTCAGCTCCTAGAGGCTGCTCTCGAGGCCTTGCACTTGCTCCCTCCATCTTCAAAGCCAGCTAAAATAAGTTGAGTTGTTTTCCTGCTTCAAGTCTCTGCAAATCCCTCTTCTGCATCCTGCAGGAGAAAAGTCTCTGCTAAAAGCCTGTCTGGAGAATTTCCCTTATAATTAATTCCAAGTCAACTGACAGATGTAAATAACTGATGTCCATCTAAATTAACTACATACAAGTACTACAGATTTAGTAACTAATTACCTCTGCAAAATTCCTTTTTCTGTGTAATGTAACAAAATCACAGACATGATCTCTCACTGTATTCACAGTCATAAGGATTAGAAATAGACATCTTGGGGAGCCATCTCAGAATTCATGTCCTCACAGAGAATAACCAGCCACTTGTGAAAAATAGTTTATATCACACCTCTTTCCTGGAAAAGGCAGCAATTCTTTCTAATTATGACTAACAGTAATTCTGGATCTGGTTAGTTTTTCCTCTACAGCACTTCAGCCAGTATCACTGTCCAGGAGCCCACAAAGTATGCAATTAATTGACATGGGATCCCAAATAATACCACCGTGGACTAAGCAGCCAATTTTATGGCTAAGGAAGTGTGGCAATAGGCATATGATTAAGGATTCAATGTTCTTACCATACACTACATCCCTGGGAATATGGTAGCCTGATGAAGCACTGGAATAGCCTCTTCAAGGTGCAACTAAGAAGCTAGTTAGAGATAACATACTGGGAGGTTAAAAAGGTGTTAGGATCTGGTATATAGCTTAACCATCTGGCCTCATGTCGTACTGTGCCACCATAGTAAGATCCCCACTGAACAGGAATCTGCAGCTGTTGCCTGATCACTTTGGTCTCTTTGTGCTGATCATTTAGTAAGCAAAGAAAGGAATTATCACACTTGCAGGATTATCACCTTATTTTAGATATACATGTATGTCCATTTATTTATATTTATATGTATATACACATATATGTCTATATGCATATGTATACATATATAGCAGTATATAACTATATATGCATACATATACTTATTTAACTTTTCGAAAGAAGTATTTCTTCTAAAATGAGGTTGGTATTTTTTGTCAACATCATGTTACTAATGTTATACTTAAGTTATAAATGCCAGTAAGTCACTTTAGTTCATGGAACACTCATAATGATCATTTTAAATCATCAATAATTTATTCTGTGCATTGATCCTGGAAATATATTCAGAATCACCCAGATATATTAGATTCAATATATAATACAGTAAATCATTGGCACAAAATGAGGCTAACAAAGATATAAAACTTGTTCAGCAGCTCCAAAATGGAAAGTGAAAAAGAAAGATTTTAAATTATAATAAAATGAAAGATGGGGACAAATTAACTTGTCCCCATATGTAACTGAAAAAGAAAACATAATATTCTAAATAAAAAAGTATTTCACATGTAGAAACTCACTCATCAGCCTTTGAGGTGGGTTCTACTATTAAATCCATGTTTAAGGAAGAAAACTGAGTTGATAAATTAAGTAATATGACTATAGTGATTTAGCTTGAAAGTGTTAAGAACAACCTAATAAAAAAATAACAATATATATAATTAATGAATTCTGAATGTGCATTAGACATTGTAGAAATAAATGAAGCATTGTCAACATGTAGTACTAGCCCATTCATTTGTTGTACAAAATTTTGCTACTGATTTTAAGTAAAAGCCACTTAGTTGAAAATAAGTTGATCCCCAAGATAGTTTGTTTAAAACAATCATTTATTTGAAAATTAACATACCCTATTTTTCTGTGTCTTATATTGATTATTTTAATGAACTGTGTCCGATTTTCAAGCTTTCCAACATTTTAAAGAATTTTTTTGTTTATGCTGTTACTTAATTGTTTTATTTTTTAAAAAATGTGTTTTTATTGAAGTATAGTCAGTGTACAATGTTGTGTCAATTTCTGGTGTACAGCATAATAGTTTAGTCACACATATACGTACATATATTCATTTTCATATTCTTTTTCATTACAGGTTACTACAAGGTGTTGAATACAGTTCCCTGTGCTATACAGTAGGACCTTGTTGTTTATCTATTCTCTATAGGGTAGTTTGTGTCTGCAAGTCTCAAACTCCCAATTGTTTTATAGTTAATTAATTTTTCTCCTTTTGTATGTTCAATACCTACTACTGCAGCGATAGAAAAGGAGTGAAAGTAATACATAGCCAGGTGAATCAAATGCCAATTTGTAAAGTGAAATCAACCAATCACGTTAGGTTTTTTCCCTAGGACTGTGTCACTATTTACTCTGTGACGCCCTTTACTACTTTCCTATACTCAGCATGCTTGTGTCAAATAGTTTTCATATTCTTTGTAGTCTATGCCCTGGCAAATAAAGTTGCCAATCTTGTGAGAACTTATAGAAAATTATGAATAAATACATGTTGAGTGAACATTTGGGATAAGTGCAAACATTTCCATTCATTGCATCTAGTTTTCATTTAGAAATCTGTCTTTATGACTTTCTGGTTTTGGTTTGCATTAACACGATTTTTTTTTTCCAGAAGTGCCATCTGGACACATTATAGGATAGAATTGAAGAGAAAAGACTTTTGGAGTCAGGCTGACTCCAAAGCTGGGGTTTGAATCCAACTCAGGACACCAATTTACTGAGATATCTTAGGCTAGCTGCTCCAGTATTTCAAGTCTCCGTTTTCTTACCTATAAAGTGTGAAAAATAAGATTTCCACTTTCTAAAGGTGCTTAGACAAGTGTCTGACATGCAGTAAGTATTCCACAGATGCTACTTATCATTGTCCTATTATTATTATTAAATGAAAAATTAATGAACTATAAATAAGATCAATTGAAGAAACATCGAAAAATGATGTCCCTAAACTATCAATTACTTGGGCCATTGGTTTTGAAAATAAAAATTAAATCAGCCATACTCAACCCAAAAATTATGTATTTCTAGTGATGATACAAATTCCAATACCTGGATTATACTTTATGACTTAAATGGTTTTTAAAAACAGTATGTGTCCCATGATGTTACAAATAGGGGAAGTCTTAACATTTCTAGTTTCTGCTTTTACTTACTAGTTATTTTTGAGATGATAGAATAGTTCCATGTTTTCAAATATAAATATCTAAGTATGTATTATCCAAGAATTCAAAAGAAATTAATACTTGTAAGCATTCAGCAATTAATTCAGACTGAAAGTATACTATTTGGTCCAAGAGTAACACCAGTTTCAGTTTATTTTCAAATTTTCAACATATATATATTTGGGAGCAAAACTGGTTTATGTACATACATTCATTTTTCTGCATTGTACTGTGATATACACAAGAAAAAACATTTCAAATATTTCATTTAAATAAAATCAATGCAAACAAGGTTTGGCTTCTTCAGATATATTTTGTCTAGATGTTCTTGAAATGTTTATATAAAGCTCTTAACAAGATAATAAGTGGTAAGAGAAAGAGTAGTTGCTATTGTTAATACTGGAGTTCCAAGAAATAAATGCCCTTCAATTCATAAAATTTTAAATTCCTTATAAATATTCATATTACTCCTTCCTATGAATATTTATGGATGCATACTTCTAACAATGTTCATTAAAATAGCCAAGGAAACATTCAACTGAAAATCTCCAACTTAAAACACAGTAGGAACTTAAAACACAGTAGGAAACTATCTCAGCGAGATAAATATTCTGCTCCTGCATATGACAGAGTATGTGTGTGTGTTTCAAATTAAATTTAATTTTATCCCAGAGAAGTGCAAACTAAAGGACATGTAACTGATCTTGGTGAAAACTGAGGGAATTTTAAAATTTCTACTTACACTTTGTTCTTCACTTTCTAGTATCAAGCATTGTGCTAAGCTCTAGGAATCTAGAAGTGAGATATATACATTACCTGCATACATATATATGTAATGAACATACATGTAAATGTGTATACACACACATATATATGCCTTCTTTTAAAGCACTAGTGAGACATATCTATGTAATGAGAATGATAATGGCATGGAAATTCTTTTTTTATATATTGATGTGCAAGAACTGAGAGGGAGGAGAGAGGAAGAGAAAGAAAGACAGCAGAGAAAGAGAGAGTGTAGGTGGACATACTATTTCTAGCTTTGACACAGATAATTCTTCTACCCACCAAAGTGTTCAAAAAGGCCACCCCATCTCTGGTCACACCAGGTGCTGGGAGTGGCAAAAAGACTGTAACCAACTGCTCTGCTTCAGATCATCAGGGCAGGGCTATGGCATCAGCAGAACCAGGAAGACAGTGTTTCCTAGAAGCTGATGAAGAAAATCAAAGCCGTCCCTGAAAAGCAGTAGCTTACTATTTCCATCACTAAAAAAACCATTTGTGCACCTACTCTGTGCCAGGCATTGTTCTAGGAGGGAACATATCTGTGAACAAAACAAACCAACTTGTGTTTTTCCCTGATGTTCATACTCTAACATATTCATAGCCTTTCTCTAGAGAAATCACTGAGGAAAGTCTAAATATAAAACTTTTTTACAAAATACAAATGATTTGATCCAAAGGTCTAAGAAAGCATGACACTCAAAAAGACCATTTGGCATATATGCATTCTTTAGAAGGGAAACACGTTCAGAAAGCCTAAATCCTCATTCTCAAGTAAAGTCCAATGAGATGTCATACGTCATGATAATATAATCTTAGAAAATGCTCCAGCCATTTGTCCTTCTTCTTGATTAAAAACGCATATTAGCAGATTAAAGTCTTTGAGATCTGCTGCAGTGCAAAAACTACTACATGTGATTGAATCCCATGTTTTTCAAACTTGAATTTCCTATAAAAACTGCTTTTCACTGATCATGTGACTTATGGAATTAATATTTCATGGAATAGTTTTTGAAGCACCTTGATTTAGTTAATACATCTATATAGATTCATATAATGCTTCAGAATAAGATCAAGACATTCCTTCAAAAGTAAAGATATTTATACCGTAGGAAAAAAATTGGACAGAATGGTTATATTTCTCAATTATAATCAATATTCATATGTTTGTCTCATCAATAATCACCCTCATTTGTATCACAAAGAAGATATGGTCATTAACAATGCAAGTCATAAAGGAATCAAAGATATATTAAATAGCATGGTAAATTTTATTACAAATTAATGTTACTTAACATGTCATTAACATTCTCATTTCATATGGGTTTTCCTTATTATTTTAACTTAGGGATAAAAATGTAATAAATCTTTGACCTCAATCATGTCTATCTCCTACACTGAGACGAATATACTGTGAGTTTTTGGACACCTAACGCTATCCCTTAGGGAATCTCAATTTAAAATATTCAGCTGTCCTTATTTCTAATACTGGAAGCCAGTTCAGTAGAATCATAAACCTACATTCAAGGCTACTACTGAATTTTGAAAAAAGAAAAAGAAAAAGAAGGAGGAGGAGGAGAAGGAGGGGGAAGTGGGGAGGAGAAATCTAGGTCTAGTTATTTAATGCATCTTAGTGTCCATTTATGATAAATAAAAATTGTATTTTCAAAAAGGACCTGAGGTCTTCAGATTGATTCTCTGAAGGTGTAACTGTCATTGATAAGTATGGCATTAGGCTTTTCATAGATTACAGAAGGTTTAAATAGGAATAATAAATAACCCCAAACTGCCCACCTTAGAATGGCCTTCACCATTTTGTTCTGCAGGTCACTTGAATAACTGTCAGGAAAGCAAGCCATTAGAGGAGAATTAGTTTTGATTAAGCTTAATGTTTTCTCTTAACTATTTTTCTTAACTTCAGAGAAGATATTAATTTATATCAATTGACTAGAGTATTCTGTAACAAGGTCATCTCTACTCAAAAATAGATTAATTTTTAACCTGTTTCAGGCATGAGACATCTTAAAGATTCCAAACCACTTTTTTTGTACTAGCAGGATTTTAAAAATGATTCAGAGAAGCAAAGCAGTTCATGACATACGGAGAACAGGTACAATTACTATATCTTAATAAATAGTAAAATACATTAGAAAAAGCAAAGAAGAAACTGATAAAATTGTTTCAGCCCAATAAAGTTCTTTATTTCTTAAATGACAAAGAAAAAAACCATAAAATATACCTCCTTTTGTAGTTTATGCCTCCAAATGTAATAAAGTAGTAATATTTATTAATGTTAATTATTATAATATAAAAATGAAAGTATTATAATATAAAAATATGAAAGAGGGCTAAGACATAAGCACAAAGCTGAAATAAGGTAAATTTTATAAATAATCAATTATATTTTTATTTATAAAATTGAGAAAGTCATTTGAATAAACATCTGTAGACATTTTAGACAAGATATTAGAATGAACAAAATAGTTATATCCCTCACTTTCGACTCCCACTGAAAGAAATAATTGAAGAAAAAATACAAAGAGAGAAAACCTGTATCAAAATAGAAAACAGAAAACTTAGGATGAGCGCTGTTGCTGTGGTTGATGCAATCAGTGACAAGAGCTTGATAGAAACCTTGAGAAACCTATGCCTCACCCCTCTCTTACTCCACCTGACCCTCCCTCCCTCTCCCCTCCAAAAAAGAGAACCAATTTTCAGGTAATAAAGATTGGGGAGATCTTCATGAACTCTCTCTGATCTTCTCAACTAAAATGATGGCAGATGGAGGTAAGGCGTTTGGGCTCCCATCTCTTCTGACTGGCTAAAGGACTTCAGAGGTCAAAGATCTCCTCCTACTGTAGAAAGTCACAACAGTTGAATTTAGCTGTGGCAACCTGGTATTATAAACAACAAAGAAAAACTTCAACAAAGAAAAAGCTCCAGGACTTACAATAGAACTTAAGTATCACATTCCTATGAATTTCACGAACATGTTTTCAGTTTAAGAAAAGCCCCCCCCCCCAAAGCATTTATGGCTATCTATAAATTCAGCTCTTTTTGTTCATTGCTCCCATATTCTCTCTTTGAGCTAGAAATTTACCATCAAAAAGTTTTTACTTTTTCACCTCCATCGCTGGAGGTCCTCCAGGTAAAATGTGGTCAGGAATCTCACCCAGTAATGAAGAACCCTTTCAACCCTTAGATACATATATAAACCAATGCAGTGCAGGTATTGCCCACATGTGTATGCAAACAGCTAGATAACATCAAAGCTCAGATGTTCCCACTGATCAAATAATTTTGCTCAAACCCAAAGGACATGGAAGATGCCATGATCTGGCATGAACTTACAACTGGAAAATAGGAAGAAAAACATTGTTTGAAATCTAAACAAAATTCCAAAGAAAAGTCTATCCATAAAATTGATACAGTAAAAGGAAGTTAGGTTAGGAAATATTGTATAGGCAAATAACATAATATTGGAATTAAAACTATAATGGTGTCTGTGAAAATCAGGACAGATGCAGAGGAAAATTTTAAAAAGAGAATATAAAATTACCCATAAAGAAAGTTGAAAAAATTTCCTAGAACTGAGAAAAAAAGAATAGAAGTCTTTTGATTTTTAAATGAGAGAAAAAGATGAAGTTTTAAAACTAAATTTAAACTCTAATTATACCATGTGTATAGTTGGTTTTAATACTGTCAGTTAATACCCAACAAATTTATTTTAAAAAGTCAAGTAGTTGATATATTTTCTTAGATTACACAGATGATCAATAAAATCTCATAGAAGTTCCAGAGCAAAGAGAAAGAAACTGCCGATGAAGCTACAAATGTAGCTAAGAGTAAAAAGCTGTCCTGATACATTGTCCAAAATTTGACAGTAAGCCATGCATTCAAAATTAATTTTAAGAGAAATACTCTTGAAAATGGATATTCTTGTGTACTGCTATATTGCCTCTGCCATTGGAGAGGGAATTCAATCATACATAATACATATTTTAAAATGTGCCTTTTAGCCTATTATTTTATTTCTATGAAATGAATCTAAGAACAGAGTCATAAGTATGGAAAAAGACTTAGGTTCATCTTTGTTCATTGAAGCTTCATGCAGTCATCTTAGGAATTGAACAGTAAAGTTACTAAGCAACTAAGTATAGGTCTGTATAAATACATATTATGTGTTTATTAAATAACTTTAAAGAATATAATTATACTGAAAGATGCTCAAACAATTATGTTAGATAAAGATCACATACAAGCTGGATAATAGTATCAACAGTATTTGTTATAGCTGTATTACAGCAATATATCTAAGTATATCAAAAAATATAATGACTTGATCAAGTTTTCTCTTGGGCTTGAAATTATGGGAGATTTTAATTTTAATGTCATGCTTTTCTATATTTTCATACTTTCTGCAAAGTGCATAAGTAGTCTTGTATTATTACCAAACCTTTATTATTTACATTAATAATAGATGTATCTTTTTGAAATTTTCATGTATAATTTATAAATAAAATAAAAGAATCTATAAAAATCCAGGAAAGAAAATATTGTTACATATAAAGGAACAAAAATCTAAGCAACATTATTGACTTTTCTGCAACACCATACTGTAAGACAAAATGTTAAAAATAGTTGCAAAGTTCTGAAAATAAGTTTGTGATTTCAAAACAGTGTGTACATAGCCATAGACAGACATTCAGATTTGTGTGATCATAGAAAATGCATCAACTGTGTAACCTTCTTTAATAAATTTGTTGGCTATTAACTGACAGTATTAAAACCAGTCATACATATAGTATAATTATAGTTTAAATTTGGTTATAAAAGCAATTAGAATCTGAAATATAAAAATATTCAAACAGCGTAATTTATCACTCTACATAAAATTAACAAAGTCAAGTAGATATATGAAAACCTGAAAATAGAGTAAAAGATCTCATGTTCCTGTAAAGATAATTCTATGACATCTTTTTGAATAAGGGACATTCCTAAATCATCTACTAAATACTCACACATATGATAAAGCCACTGGAAAAAAAATATTATCCCACAACAATTGACTATTTTTTATATATGAGTAGAAACACTTACAGAACATAATAGAGAGAAGGCCAATTCACAATAGTAACAAAAGATATGAAGTATTATCTAGATACACTTGACAAAGAATGCCAAAAGGCTATATTAAAAACTATTATAATGTCAGAGATTTGCAAAAAATCAACATAAATAGGGTAATATTATATATAATAAAGAGGTAAAGTTCTCCAAATTCACTTATAAATCCAAGGTAATTAATTAATCAAACATTACTAGGAATTTAATTTATTTTAAAATTTGACTAAGGCATTTGAGTGACATCATCAAAATAGAAGTCGCTAGCACTCAGCTCCCTGCCGAAACATCAGCTTGAACCACTATCTGCATGTGAAGAAACCTTCACAATAGCCAAGGATGCCGGGTGAGAGCTGACAGCACCTGGGAGAAGCACAGAAATAAGAAAAGATGCATAGAGGAGGGTAGAACACAGATTTACACTACCCCTTCCTCCAAGAGCGGACAGCCCGGCATGGAGACTCCCTCCCTCTAGTGAGCACTCAACTTCACCTTGGACTCCAGAGGTGATCCATCCTAGTACCAGGCTGACTCCTGCAGTATGAGGTAGCTCCCAGTGCGCTCCTGTGAATTCAGGCCCCTGGCTCACCGTGGCTGCCTGATCCAGTGGCCCAAGTAGATCTTATTGGGCCCCTAGCTCATCCCAGTGTGCCTACTGCTCCAGAGGTCCCAGGCTGCTCCCACAGCTTCAGAGAGCTTTGAGAGGACAACTATGAAACCATACTTTGGGCTCACCCACCCAGCAGTCTCCCATGGCCACTGGCGGCTTCTGTGGCTCCTGGCCTCTTTTCTTTACAACTCCCATTAGGTAGATACTTGATATTATTACATATCAGGCAAACATATGAAGAGTTGGAAAGCTAGAGAAGTAGAAAGCCCTATTAGGACCTCAAAAGCAAAGGAAGAACACAGTGAAGAGTTCCCTGGGATTTCTCTTCGCCTCACCTACCTCAGATGTGAGACTGAAGATGTCAGCAATGTGGAACTATCTAACAGACATAGACAAAAGCATCCCCAAAGAAAAGCCTTCCTTCTAAAGCCAAAGGACCAGGAAAGGAGCAGCCTACCTAGACAGAAAATAGACAATAACCACTTTATTCCAGCCAGTGTCACAGAAAAAATACATAGCTCCATCCCCACTCATGAAAATGATAATAATCTGTCAGTGTATTTACAGGGACAAAATAATTTAAAAGCTCATGATTAAACTCAGAGTACCATAGCAGGGAGATAGAAGTAAGAGAAAGGCAGTAATGTCTACTGAGTTAAGAGAAATATACAAGGAGAATGTTGCCATTAAATCAGCAAATCCATCATCCATCAACAAAATAAATACAAAAGGTCATTAAAAGATATGATCATAGTAGGTCTCAGACTAAATCTTCTGTTCTACAACAGAGGACCAAAATCCTTACAAGAATTCTGGTCCAAACTGTCGATAGGCTTTTCTGGGGTTTGTTGAGTAGAAATTTTCTGAATACAGGCCTAGGAGAAAATTGACAACAATTACAACATAACATCACTTCCATAAAAAGAACTATAGAGGCAGTGAGACACAGTAGATGCATATGGTGTGTTTATTTCAAATTCCCTGTGAAGTGCATGGTGCAAACTGAAACTTTATGAGAATAAAGTGACTATACTTTCATAACACTTTGTGCACTCAGACTTCTTTCTTATGCATTATCTGTGTTTCTTAACTGCCTTATATATTCTGTAACCCAGGTGCAAGTCTTACATCTTACGTCCATTTTATTAATAGAATAATTATGGAAAGCAAGACTCAGAGAAATTGTACGTTTTGATGTTAATCACATGGCTAATAAGAGATGGAACCAAGCTTTTAATCTAGGCCTTCTAACCTGAAAAAGCATTCCACTTACCTCCCCTTATACTTACATAAACATGCTGATATTTTTTCTCTTTCCTGAAACCTAGAAAAATTATCATTGAGAAAAGATTTGCATTTGGGAATGGAGACTTGGAATAAATCATGTGGGAGGGAAACACATGGCATTATTTCAAATAAAGAATGGTTTAAAAATTAACAGTGTTGTAGGTTAAATATGGCCACAAAGTTTTCTCCCATAATGAAGCGGAATCTATTTCCCCAGCATGGGCGGCTCTTATTGTGACTCGCTGTGACCACGAGATGGTGTCTGAAGAAGTTTGTGTAATTTCAGTATCCAAGACTTAAGAGATCTTGTAGCTTCTGTTCTCTCCAAGCATTACTACCCGTACAGAGGCTCAGGATAGGATCCTCCAGGGTGACAGATCTCACGGAGAGACACTGTGCAGAGAGAGAGGCTCAGCTGTCACAGCTTTGCCAGTGGGAGCTAAGGCCCCACCCAAGTGAGTGAGGCCTCCAGAGATGACGCAGCTCCCACTATCACACCCAGAGACTACAAAACCTGAGTGAGCCCAGCTGACAGGATGTGGAGCAGAAATTACATGTCCATACTGAGTTGTGCCCACACCACAAACCCACAGAATCATCAAGTAATTGATAATTATGGCTTTAAACCAAACCACCCCAGTTTGGGGTGATTTATTATTCAACATTAGATAACTATGACTGAGGGTGAAAGCATTTAGACCAACAAAACAGACCATCATCATCATAGGAGGATGTTAGAAGGATTTATATGAAAAGCAGGAATAAAATCCGTTGTCATTAGAAGACAATTGGATGATTTACTGATGATGAAGCTTCATTATTTCTGAGTGAAGTTGGATTGTGATAAAAGCCGAGCTGAGTAATGAATTATGTATGGTGCTAGTGTGTAGCATTTATATATGTAGTATCTTAATAGCCAGTAAGCACTACTCATGAAAATAGTTTGTGGTAAGTGTGTTATTCTGTTATCTTAGAAGACAACACGAAAAAGGAATTAAATTTTTACAAAAAAGCATATACTAATGAAAGCCACTATTCATACTTCTGGTCTTATGTGTTGGATTATTATCCATAAATATGCACTTGATCTAATAACTCATATAACTATGTATTTTTGTAAATCAATAGATCAGAAGCCTGCAGTTACCACCTTCATCTTCCATTAATAAGCTATTTCATGATTTCTCAAAATACTAAAAATCACATTTTCAGTTAAAACATTTTAATGTGAAATTTATTTATTTATAAACAATTATAACAGTCATGGTATCCCAAGATATATCCACATGTCAAATTAAACTTGAACCAATGATTTACTAAAAAATATAGTTGCTCTAATAATGGCTTTTCTCTGTGTGAAGAGTTTAGAGTTGGAAACCAAAAGTGTCAGCCTTGAAACAAACACAGGGTCCATTCAGGATTGGTTGGTCAATTCTTCAGGAGTATCTGAAGAATCGAAGTGCTTAAAATTCTTTCCCTCTGTATCCAATTAATCTGTCATTTATTAGTTAGCAGAAAAATGTTATAAGGAGAATATAAAATAATATAAAAATAAATAATAAGTAACAAATACAAGGAGTATCAACAAGTCTAGGAAAGCACATAATAACCAAATGCAATTTATGTAACATAAAGATCAATGAAAAACTAATAAGGTAGGAATTGTACTTTTTCATTTCATTTCCTTTTCTTTTCTTCCCTCTACTTCTCCCTACTCTTCTTTATTCCTACTTTCTGATTTTCTTCTTCACTTATTTCTGTCTTTACTCATTTTCTAATTTCCTCTTTTCCTTCCATTTTTTATTCCTCCCTTCCTCCCTTCTTTCTTGTCTGATTGCTTTTTCATAAACAGCGGTGATAAAGTGGAACCAAATCACAGATTTCATTGAAAAAGCTGAACTGTCAACCATATATTTAGTAGTTTAACTTGAGTAGAACAGCACAGTAAGAATATCATTCAGGTCACATCCTTAAAGAGGGGCAAGTGACCACAGTTCAAATTCCAGTGTAGCCCCAAGAGGATTACCATTTGATTCCATTATTTTGCCAATGGATTCTTATCCTTTGATGAAAAAATTTTTAATCCATGTCACATATTCAATGTGACCACTAAATGGAGAGTCACCATGACTCTTGATCAGAATTCATAGCCAAATAGTCACCCACTGTAAACACACAATGGCGAGAAGAACAATGTGGGTTAATAAATTTTATATTTGTTGATGACATCTGTAATTTGTTATATTTGAACCAAATCCCATTTCTCTTTTACACATTTCATTCTTCTCCATTGGCTTGTGGATTTATATGGTTTGATGCCTTTACTTGCAGCCATCCATCTCAAATACTATATTCTTTCCTCTTTATTTCTACAGCCAAGATTTTTGAACACTGGATAGTGATAATGAGTTCCTAAATTTTAATATATATGTGCACAAAACCACCTTATTATACCTTTTTTCATTATTATACCTTATATTGCAATGTATGTTGTCTATTCTAAGTAAAAATATCCCAAGAATATATGCACTGCAAGATAACAGATGAATGAATATACTCAATATGCATCCAACAACAGTAAATGTATATACCTGGTAAAAAATTACCTGTGACAGAGTGCTACACAATGAACCAGGTTAAATATCCCAAATATTTCCTGCATTCTCCTGCTTTCCTATGAAAATACAGCAAAGCATTATTACTAGGGAAAAATCAGAGCTGGGAAATGTGTCCGTGGGATTAGTGTGTCTGAGAAAGGCACAGACAAAACCATATTTATCAGGCTTTCTTCTCATGCCCATGGAACTGATATGTAACAGCAGAAGCAATAAAGGTAAATTTTGGATATGACTATTTCGTAAAAGCGATTTTAAAAAATATTTTTATCTTCTATAAAACTGAGACATGTACATCTGGTGTCAATTTTAAGTCTTCAGAAAATCTTACATGCCTTACAACTTCAAAAAGGATATATGAAGGCATAATGGAATATATCCTGAGGTTTTATTTAATTCTTTACTTATGTGAGACATGACTTAAATTTAAAGTAGCAAAAAATAAATTTAAAAAATATATTGATATTCACAGTTTCAGGGTTTTCTCTGAACCTTGTGGCTGCCTCTGCATTTAGATGCAACACTGTACAAGGCTGAAGGGTCAGGAATTATAGAGCTGGTGACTGAACAACCACTATGACTCGGCTCTTCTGGCCATTCAATGTGTTTCAACCATATAATGAAAACTTTTCTACGCTCATTTCTTCCCCTACAAGTCTCTCTCCCTTGCCTTCCCCCAGATTCCTCAGTTTGCTGTTTCATAATAAAAGACTCGAGTAATTGTCCTGTTTTCTATTTAGGAGCTCTGTACCCCTGAGTGTCAGTTCTTTAACCTACAAAATGGTGATAACATCACCATCAGTTATTGTGAAGAATAAAGTAACATGTAAAACTTACCTTACAGTGTATATGAATAAATGTATGTACTGTGAAATGTTTACCACAATAAGGTAAAAGGCATCCATCACTTCAATTAGTGTGTGTGTGTGTGTGTGGTGAGAATATTTACAATCTACTGTCTTAGCAATTTTCAAGAATATAATGCATACTTGAAACTATAGTGGCCATGCTATATATTAGATCTCAAGAACTTACTCATCTTAGAGCTGGACATTTGTACCCTTTAACCAATATCTCCCCATCTTCCCCATCCCACAGCCACTGGCAGCCACCATTCTACTCTTGCTTTCTATGAGTTCAGCTTTTTAAGATTTTATATACTCCAGCAAATGTTTATTAATAAAGAAAATGATATTCTTGGTTGGAGAAACCAGTTCAATGAAATTTCATTTACTTTCATTATTGAAAATAGTAACTCCCTTATTTGGAATAATTAAATCAGCATCAAAATACTTCACACTTAAAAATGTGTCATCCTTTTAATCTCCATACAAAGCTGAATGCAATTTGAAATACTGATACATCCCCCAACCTGGATTCAAGGATGGTTGACAAAGTTTAGGAAACACAAACTTTGTCTTCTTTCCAATTTTACTTTGCCCCTGCTCTGCTTGCTTTTTTGTTAACAAAAGATACATATGAAACACATCACAGTAGGTATGTGATACACATTTTGACATTAAAAATAAAACTCTGTGAATCATTAATTAAAATCAACAATATCAAACATCTCTCCAGCTTTCTTGTTGCATTTTCTTTCTTTTCAATTTCCCTTTTGAAAATATATCAATATAAGTAAAGTATGAGTAATTATGAATAAATAATAATCATTTTAATATTAATGATTATTTCTATATATTCAGCAATTAAAGGAGATATGCCATGTTCCTCAAGCCTCTAAATAGTACATACTGACAAATTACAGTGGTGCTGTGATGAACAAAAGTATCCAGAAGATGCTAACTGTAACAAATTATAGCACTGTTCTTAAAAAAATTTGAAGGAACTTCAGCTACTGTTTAATAGTCATTTAAAAGGTAAAGTGTTCACTTTTGGAAATTTGACAAGACAGCTAAGCTATTCTTGGTTTTAAATTACTTGGACCCCATTTTCCTTCTTATTCTAATAAGCTGATGTCAAAATATGTAAAAACAGCATAGACATTAATGCTAATAATTGGTTCCTAGAATTGGTGACAAAGAAAGATATGAATTTGTATTCAGCCACAATGTTAACAGAACACTGTTATTTTGGATTTGTTTGTTTGTTTGTAGAGCTAATTTCAGAAGATAGCCTGATGTACTTATACTGGTATAGATTCATCAGGAAAGATAATGGCCAACCTACCACCATCTCCTTAAGTATAAACAGTACAGTCATAGTAGATGCTTACCAAGATTCTAGGCACTTTTCAGCTATTTTAAGCAAAGAGTACTATCTTATGACTCAGACGGAAGACTCCTGAAAAGTAGCATTTTCTCATTACTCAGAATTCTTAGAGACATTTTCTTAAATGAATTGTATTAATTAGAGTCACTGCATTATTAGGTTTGAGGGCAGACAAAAATGTGTATTGTTTTATTTCCTAACATTTTCATCCACAAAAGATTCTTCTTTATTTAAAAATAAAGTCTTAATAATTTTGAAAGGACATAGAAATTGGACATTTGTGCAAGAATAAATGAGAAAAGCAGATTTTGGTGCCGCACATGTTTTTGCAAAAATTGCATAAAGTTACCCCTTGTCGTCAAGCATTTTTTTTCCCTGGGACCAGCATCTCCTGCTTAAGTGAAGTAAGGGTATTTATATGTTGTTCTTGCTTTTTTGTTTTGTTGTTTGTTTTGTGTTTTTTTTTAAGACAGTAAAATCTATCATGAGCTCGAAATGAACCAATATAACTTGCAAATTATTTCAGCTGTAAGAGAAGAAACTCCTCTCTTACTCTCACCTGCATTGAAAATAACCAACAGAGCTAATAGAATAATTAATAGAGAAATAACTAATAGAACAGCACAATTCTGCTGGTACCAGAAGAAAAAGCTCTGTAAATCCCATGCAATGGTCAACATGTACTACTTACTTATCATCCGGGCAAAGGTGCATTGCTTTCTCTAGTGCTCAGAGCCATCTCTTGAGAAGTGGTTATATCTTCGTTGTTAAAGTAAAATCATTGAAGTTCATTCAGGTGCATTGTGCAGCTTACTCAGCAAGCAGGAGAAAAAAGAGAATTCAAACCCAAACCTGCTGATTTCTCAACTCTATGTAAGCTTTCATGTCCCTAACATGAATAAGAGAATAGGTGTGATGAATATAAATTTCTGAAGAGGATCAAGCATCTTAGGAAAGATGATTTACCATCTGAGGCAGAAGAATGGGGGATTGAGAGACGCTCAAATTATGGGACTTTCAGAATCGCAACAGTGCCAGCTGACCAATGACATTTCTGATGCGTTCATTGCAAAATATTCTGTCTCTCTCTCTCTCTCTGTCTCTCTCTCTCTCTCTCTATCCAAACTCCCTCAGCTTTGGCTGCTCTGAATCTTTTTTGTTTTAATGATACCATAAAAAGTCTCCAAGCATATGTGGTCATGTGCACAAAATAGACTCCATTTTTAATGTCTTCTGGCCAGGGTCAATATAGCCTCCACTAACAGACCACTTGAGCTCATACTGACCCATATTCCTCTTGAAGACTGTACAGTGGAGCCACGGTAGTGTCATGGCAGGATCATGGATTTGCTCTCCCTTGTTCTGATTGAACCTGACTTTCCTTAAATCTGCCAAGCATCAGTTTTACCATCTTTAAATATGTTATGACACTATTTCAAAGGATTGTTGCAAGAATTGAAGATGATATTCACTAAACAAATAGTTCATAAGCTATGTTTAATAAAATGTTCATGAAATTTCCATGTTCAATCCAGCTTTTTCCTATTTGTCCACCATTCTTTCCAAGGACTGTCATTTTTTTTTTTTGAGCCATAATTCAGGATAATGTCAAAAACACTAGATTTTTTGCTGAAAGAAAGACCTCTTGCCGTGGTGACAATATGTCATGTTTCCTTTATGTACAGCGTGCCCACTTTATTCATAGTCTCTGTCTTTGGGAGACCCACGGGCACATTAAAATCATTGATTCTTTTCTTTAGAATTAGTTGTAATGTGTCTCATTGTGTCCCTCAGTGTTATAATGCACAAATAACTTTATAGTATATGTGCACATCCCTCACACTCCTTAAGTCCACCACATCCAGAGAATGAGTAGGGTTCAAAAATAGCTTACGGTCATTTCCCAAAGCTCATTTCCCAAAACCATGGTATTGTGCATTCATTGACAAAATTGAAATTACATATTTCACTTCTTATTAGATAATGACTCTTTTGTTCTTCTTTCTTCTCCAGCATCCATTCTGTTAGAAGAAATCTTGTCTTGCCTGGTACTTTCGCAGTTAAAGCTGATGCATTCGGTACAGACTGTCCAAGTCATTTTATCTTTACTTACAAAGGAAACCTACTGGGTGATGGAACGATGCTTTATAACACTAACAGTGCACTTCATTTGTAGTTATTAAACACTCAGCAGGCTCCTCACTACACTGACATTTGTTCCCCAGTCAAGACTCCTGTTTGACATGGTCCCACTGTGTTAGGTGCCATTTACTGAAAATGAGAATTCAGCTTGGATAATTAATAAATGTCACGATGCTCTCAAACAAACGCATAACTTGATATATGAGAAATAAAATGCACAATCCAAGGACAAACAACACAACTTTCTTGTTTGGCTTGTTAAAGTTTATAAATGCTTAAGTGGACATCTGGCCCTGTCTTTTTCTCAGGACAAGAAGCTGCTCTGAAAAATCCCCAAAGGATGGTGAGATGGTATGAGTTTGGGCTAGCATACCAAGGGACAGGAACTTGCAGGTTACTAGGTTATGAATTTTACACTAATATGAAGCTCTACCTCTGACACACTGTGCGCCTTTGGACATGTTATTTGACCTCTGTAAGTCTCTAGTCTCAACATCTGTAAAATAGGTATAGAAATGCATCTAGTCCTTCCCAAAGTGTAGCTAGCAAACCAACGGTGGAGCAAGAGATTATTTTAGAAGACATATTAATAACCTTCTAAAATTTTCATATTTGTTTTATATTAATCAGGATTAGGAAACAATATGACTAGCCATACCATACCCATTCTGTCAAGGGTAATAATTTTCAACAGGAGGCTAAAGTTAGTAGGAAAAAAAAAAGTAGGCTAAAGTAACTAAGTAAAGTAAGTAGGAAGTCTACGTGAACTTTTAAAAAATATACTAAGTACATAATAGTAGAGGTGACCTACGGAAATGGAAAATTCACTGCATTTGTTCATGGCAATTTATTATGAAGCTTTTGAAAACTTTCTGGCATAACAAAAATTGTTATTGTTGCTGTGTGTGGTGGTGGTGGTGGTGGTGATAGTAGGGAAGTAGTAGGAATAGGACATTGAGGGAAAGTCTGCTTCCAGTTACTGGTTTTGTTTCTGATTTTTGTTTTGTTTTCTTTCTACCCACTTATTCCTTGCAGAAGATTCAAAATAATCCTACAATATCATAACAAAAAATAAAAAAGCTATATTTTACACGTTAAATTCCTTCATATCTGATGACTCATTGCCACCCGTATGCACAACTCCAAGCTCCCGACCACACACAGCTGCCAAGCTATCCTGTCCAAGAGGCTTAAATGGACAGTTAACTCCCAGGGCTAAAGCAGCTCAAGAGAAAGGCTGAAATTCTAAATGATATGCTTCATATATAAAAACTTTTTAGTCCAAAAGAGTTTTTTTTGGTCACCTATCATTTCATTTGATTTTTACAATGATAATAGAGGAAGACAGGTAATAATATGCCCATTTCTAACAAACGAGAAAAATGAGACCTGGTGGAATTAAATGCATTACCAAAATTTACACAAGTTGTGTTGGAAAAAGAATTCTCTCTCATTTTAAGGGAAAAGTAATGCTAGAGTTTTATTTGCAATAGAACAGCTAGAAAAAAGTTGAAAAATAACCTAGAAAGATTTTATATTTTAACAGCAATTTTTTCCTTAAGTTTAATTTCTTTGTCGAAAAACAAAATTTTATTTTGAAGATGAATATATTTTTACAAGTGGACAACGGTCTGTGATACAAATACAGTCTGAAAGTAAATTTTTTTTTCAGGAGCAATGGAACAAAGCAATTAGAGCACTGAATCTTAGATTTCACAGGATTCTTAGAGAACTTATAGACCCATACTTCAAATTACATTAGCAAATACTAAGAATTATTTAATTTTTATTGAATTAATTAAATTGCATAAAATTAGGTGCATCCTGAGCAAATAGTGTTTGCAGCTTTGCCCCTTTGCTACCCAGTCAGCCTGAGATCCTTACGCGCATGAACAAATAGCTGTCATTAGTATACCTCACTTTTCCCCAAGGAAGAGGAAGAGATAGTTTGGTTGAATTAGCTGAGAGGCCAAAAGATTAATTCAAGTATCTAAACATTCATTCTTCACGGATAAGTAATTCCTCACATTATGCTATGGCATTGATCTGAGTGATGGTCCCTTGTTTAACCTAATTAATTCCTCCTATCCCACCTTTACACCTGTTGCTTGAGGAACATTCAGAGGAGGGCCCCAAGACTTTCCATTTTTGAAGATTATCCAGTTTTTGTATGTTTGCATTTTACATATCTATATATACATATTTAAGATTAAGTTTCACTACTTCATCTACCCTGCAAACATGTTCACCTTTTGTGATAATATCTTTAGATGATTTTCTCCAACACATAAAGCCAGGAAGCTCTTCCTTTTGAGGCTAGGATCTTGAAGCTGCATTCACCTTCTCCATTTTCAAAACCGAATATCATTAAGTATTCGAAGAACCTTAGGCAGATGACATCAATCCATCCTCCTTTAAGCAAGAATGGAACTAAATTATTAAATACAAAATTTTAGCTTCAAAAGGACACAATTATAATAAGAACTACATTTACTGTGAGCTACGATGTGCTAGATACTACTCTAAGAACTTCACATAATTTAACATAACATCAGTAAGTAAGTACTCTTATTATCTACATTTTATTGATATGGTTACATGATTCAGTTGAATAAATATAGTACAATATGGTTAAATGATTTACCTAATATTTCATACTTGTTGAGTGCTAAGTTATCATAGGCAGGATTACTACCTGCAGATACCCATGTTCTACTCCCTGGAACCAGTAAACAAATATTACACAGGTGACAAGGGGGAGACTTGATATCGTACAGAATTGATGGGGCTAATAGGCTGACTTTAAGATACGGAGAAGATCCTGGATTATTCAGGGGGACTCAGTATAATCACAAGGATCCTTACAAGCAGCAGGAGGCAGAAGAAAAGTCAGTGTCAGAGTGATGCCACGTGAGAGTTAACCAGCCATTCCTAGTTTAGAACATGGAAGGTGGCCATGAGCCAAGGCATGCAGGCAGCCTCTATAAGCTGGAAAAACCTCAAATATGGATTTTCCCCTCCAGCCTCCAGGAGCAATGTTGCCCTGCTAGGACATTGATTTTAACCCATGGAGACCCATGCCAGACATCTGATCTCCAGAACTGTCTGATAATAAATTTGTGTTGTTTTAAGCCACTAAAATTGTGATAATTTGATATAGCAGGAATAGAAAGCTACCATGCAGGTTAAGAACTGCATTTATTTATACTCTCATTCATTCATGAAATCTTTAAGTTTCTGTAATATGTCAGGAACTCTTCTAGTTCCTTGGGATACACCAGTGGACAAAACAGGTAAAATACATTTTCATGTGTCTTATATTTTGTTGAATATGAGGCGGGAATGAGGCCAACTGCAGTCAAGTATTCATGCTATGTTATCCTGTCTCTGAATAAATGTTGGAAAGAATGTAGTCCCCACCTAAAACTTAGCAGTTGTATTAAGAATACACACACACACATATATATATAATATATAATATATATATACATTTTTTTAAGCAGTAGAAATGTATTTATATCTTATTAAGATACACTTAGAATCTCCTATCAAGACATATTTACAATCCCTGGTTTAACCCACCGATTTTTGTTCTATTTGGTTTCTGCTGAAGCAGGTACCAGGGATAGAAAGAAACTTTTAAACATTATCATGGCTCAAATTGATTTTAATAGATAGCTCTAATAAATTTAGTTTATTCGAATATAGCATGACAGAGCATCTAAACCATTGATTCTTATGAAGACATAAAATCCTAGCTTTTGAAAATTTGGAGGAAATACATCAATATGATAATGCAAAGATGAATACTGAGCTTCTTAAATACCAGGAAAACATCAAAACATATCTTGTTGATAAATTTGATGAAACTATTATATTTTAAATATTAAAAAAGTGATGAAATGTCATCCTGAGGCAGTTATCTGATGGGTCTTGCTGTTAGACATTCTGCAGACCTCATAAATCATGAGTCCAATTTTAACTACACCTAAATTCCTATAGATTTATCCATTTTTTCCATATATGCCATGAAAATTGCTGTGTGTTTGAAAAATTTACACCATTCAATAAGTGGAAATATATTTTATGGAAGGAGGAGAAACTGATAGAAGATAGATTCATGAAAGACATGGGAATAGCACAAGGCATAAACAACCACAAGTGTTTGAGGCTTTTCTCTGAGCTCACACAAATTTGCAGTCCTTTGAAAATAATGCTTATTGTCTTGAGTGTTTAGCACTCATAGCTTTTAGCTGAAATAAAAAAATGAAAATGGAAAGAAAAAACCACCCTAGGATTCTCTTTTTGAGCATTTTTCCTGTAGAGATTCATTGTTTAAAATTGAGGAAAAAAATACATTTACACAATTTTAGTAACCAAAATTTAACATAAAAACATAGTTTGCAAATTACTAAATAGGTATCTGACTCTTTAAATAAATGATAAACTTTTATAGTGATTTTCTTTTTAATTCTACGAGGTTTGTTCTTTCTCTGTTTGCAGTGCACAGTTGACCCTTGAACAACACAGGTTTGAACCAGCAGGCTGAACTTGGTGCAGTTAATTTTCAGTAGTCAGAATTACAGCACTACATGGTCTGTGGTTAGTTGCATCCACAAATGCCGGGCAACAGTGGATACAGGCCAACTGTAAGTTATATTCTAATTCACTCCCTTGCTGTCCAAGGATTAACTGTATATTTAATGATTAGGTGTCAACCACTGTGAAAATGCTGGAGAACAAAAGAGTGGCGCAGTCTTTGCAGTCTTTATGCTTTGGGAGTTTGGTCCAGTACAGTGGTTTTTAAACAGCGTATGTGTGTCGTGGGGGGAGAGACTTTTGATTTCCAGCCACCTCCCTACTCCCCACCCCTCACCCTCCACCCAGGGGAATTTGGCAGTATCTGGGGATATTTCTTCTTATTGCAACTTGAGGGAAGAGAAGGTGCTACAATCAGGTAGTGAGTACATGCTAGGAGTGCTGTTAAACATCCCACAGTTCATAGAACAGGCTCCCACAACAAATAATGATCCAACCCAAAATGTCAACGGGGCTAAGGTTGGGAGACTCTGACTGCAGAGCAATACGTGACTGAAAGTCAGAGTTAGGTCTAGGAATACAAAAGAACCTTGGAGATGCTCTTTCCAAGGATATCACCTAAAACACACCTAATTCTGACTAGTTATTGTGGGCTTAGATTAAGAATAAAAGATAGGGGGCATTGGATTAAGACACCTGGACTCAATTCTTCTATCATTCATTTCTTCTTCTGTAAAATTGAGAACATAGAAAAAATAAAGGATTTTTCTGAGTCTAATGGAGATAAAGTGTATAGTATGCCTGCTATATGGAGACATTCAATAAATTTCAATTAAATTACATTTTCATTTGTGTTCTGCCTAGAGCTTAGCATGAGGTAAGCACTTGGTTACAGGATTGTAGGTGACAGATTGGTATACGGGGGAGGTGATCCCCAGAGGCAGAAAGGAGACGGCTTTAGGAGAGAGAGTCAAAGAAGGAGGATATGGCCATATAAGGATGTATTATTGAGTTTATTGACATCACTGCTGTGAGATAGAGAGGTTATGCTGGTGGTATCTTCCGAAAGCCTACAGACTTCTTCCCAGAGCTGTATATATTGGGAACAAAAGGGCAAGGATATTTATATCCAGAATGTTATTCACCCTTCCTTAGAAATTTCCCTAAGGATGTTTGCCTGGCCATTCAGCCTTGCTTGCATAGAAGCTGAGGGCTGGATAAGCTCCCTGCTTTGGAGAAGCCCTAGGTTAAACAGTTGTCCTGACTACACTGAACAAGGGCTGTTGGCTTGGAGGGGTGAGGCTGAGCTCCCACTGAACTGCGTCTGCAACAGAAATCAGTTGTGACTTAAACTGTGGCAAGAGCAACAGAGATCTTTTTTTTACCTCTTTAAAAAAAATTATAGTGGTAAAATAATACATAAAGTAAATTTACAATCTTAATATTTTTTAGTTATTATAAAATATCAACTATATTCCCCGTATTGTACAATATATCCTTGTAGCTTATTTTATACATAACAGTTTGTACCTCTAACTCCCCTACCCGTATATTGCCCCTTCCCCTTCCCTTTCCCTGCTGGCAATCACAGTGAGTTCTCTATATTTGTGAGTCTGCTTCTTTTTTGTGAGCACTAACTACACCTCCCATGGCAATTTATGATACAAACATCTTAAAATTGTAGTTCAAGACAAAGGCAGTCAGCACTTTGCAAACAAGGTGTATGGAAACAGGAGACACCCAAAAAGAATTGTTTCCCACAGTGGCTACTCAACACAGTATTAATCCATTCTATTTTAAAAATACAATAATGTCTCAGGATGAGAATACAGTTGAATGTACCGGGTTTATAGTCAATTATATCAGAGATTATTTGAAGAATTAGAAAAAATGTTAACCAATTAATTTTAAATACCTGCTATACTTGATATTGGATGGAAAATGTTGGAAATTTTGTTATTGATACAATCAATAAGGTTAGCAGTGAATCTTAAAACTTAAATTTTATAGAGCTCTCTAAAATGTGACACACATGAAACAGCTTAAAATCAAAAGAAAAACAGTGATTTATAATAAGGATAAACACTGAAATCCATTGGAATAAAACTAGGGAAAAAAAGACTCCCCGGGTTTTCTCTCCACCTCTCACCTTGTTCCTCACAGCATCATTATTCTCTGACTCTGAGGACAGAAATTCTCTGCCTTTGTACTGTGCATAGAAAATGAAAGGTGCTCTTCTCACAATATCTAGTTACAGCAACCTGAGGAGAGACCTAGACTTTCCCTCCATATCAAAAATTCGGACACCTAGGGAAATAAATGATTTGGCCCACTCTGGGCTCATCAATTACACAAGGCTCAGGGATGTGGCACATGGTGGGATACACTTCACATTGTTCAGAATGTAATCCAAGATTCTTTTTCTGTAATTTTGTGGATAAGGAAGAAGGAAACAGAGAAGGCAATTCTCAGAATGCAGGGTTGGCCAAATCTAATTATTGTCTTTCACATATTTCCACTGTTCCTTTTCATATACAATGATTCCTTTACAACTTGGACTATAGGAAGTAAAGCACACTCTTTATCATGTTCCTGATACAGAGAGAGAGGAAAAAAAAGTGACTTAAGTCTCTGCTATCCTAAGTGGTTTTCCCTGGGATGAGAGAGTTCAACTGTCATTCTAAGTGACACACAATTTCTTATGTCTTAGACACTCTGTCGATCAGGATGTGAGTTATTAACAAGAACACCTAAAATGTAGAAAGCGTCTTTCAGTTTATAAAGATTGATTCTCATAATATCGGTCTTTGTTAGTTTTGGTCAGCCTGAATGGTGGGTCATCTATTTAAAAATCTGATAACGGCAAAAAAAAAAAAACCCACTTATAAACACAAACACTACAAACATGATAATAGTCTATCTAGTCAGTCTTAGGCAAGGTCACCTGTTTTAGTGAGCACATATTTACATGTTTAACACAGTGGAAAGGCATTGCTAGGCACAGTACCTACAGCATCAAATAGCTTCATCAAAATTTACTTTTGTATAAAATATTAACTACTGTTTTTCTACTTTTGCTATTAAGGACAAAGACATCCATATAGAAAATACTATCACATACTTCTGAAACAATTTCCAAATACATAAAGTACGGAATACATGGTTCAGATCTTTACCATTTTCAAAATCTAAAAGTTGCATAATTTGTTTAGTAAACGACCCATGCAGTATAATAGATGCTTGTAAGATAAGCTTTGAATTGTATTATGATCTTTTGAGTTGAAATATACATTTATTATATATTTGGATAATTAATGATCCCTTGTGTACATAATGCTCAGTATTTGACTCCTTGGAATATATGTAACTATATATATATATATGTATATATATATATATATATGTATATAAATGTCTATTCTCTCTTTTTTGCCTGCATTTAAGTGCATTTCTTTACCCCTCCAGCCTAAATGAGAAATGTCTCTTTTAAGATGAGTGACAATTACTCTGAAAAATACAGACCTCACTAAAATTGTCCAGCTAGAGGCATCAAAGGTGAAGGGGGCTTAGGTAAGTCGGGGAGAAATGGCCTTACAGTGTACTTTTAATTTTACATCTCTGCTTCGCCTTTTAATTCGCTCCCATGTGCTCATTGGTCCATTCAAAATCCTGATGATATGTTGATTATAGTCACTTAAGAATTAAGCACCTGTCTCATGGTTCAGTGACTTGGAAAAACCACCATGGGTCGGAAAAACACTCAAAGAAACAAGCAAAGGCCTCCTTCTTCCTTTCTTTCACATTACATGAAAAACCTTCAGAGAACAATAGCAGATCTGTATTCTTGAAATTATATAGAAAGTTTAAAAGGAAATAAACAGAACTACCTTCATGATGAATTCTGAACCACTAGCGGCACTGTAAAATCACATTACACAATACTCTTTTGCATACATTACGTAACACGATCAGTTGATGTAGAAAGAGGAGTCTCCTCCACTGAGGTAAATATAAGAATTGAGAAGAAACAGATGATGAGACACAAGACTTTTATTAGCATTTTATAATGTAAATTGCTTGGATTTTGTAACAAGGCATTGGAAAATAGTATATGATAAAAAATCTCTTAGGGCTTTCAGTAAAATAGAATTTTTCTGTGCTCGAGTACAAATGTGGAACTTCTACTGACAGGGGAGGGGAGAAAGGCATCTGGGACTGAACTTCTCCCCATGGAAATAAAAGAACATTTGACTCTATAATGGAGTGGAATGGAATTTCAATAACAGATCCCTTTTAGTGACTCTACTGGAAGCATAAATTTATAAATTTTACATAACTAGGATACTGTTTTAATATGCTTGAGCTGTTCCCTTATGCTAATTTTACTGTCAATATTTTCCAGTTTTCTCTGTACCAATACCTTGCATTAAACCACTTTTTTCATTATCATTAGAACTGGCATATGTTACCCAGTATTTTGAAAGTCTCTCAGGCTCAGAAGAGACTGAAAAGTTATCTGATTTCTGGAAATCCATGGAGATGCTTGATACCTTTCTGGCACACAACCAGAATAAACTGCTTACTTGGCCATCTCTTCCTGATGTAGTGCATCCCATGATACTCACTGACATAATTCCATTATTGAGATGACAGATATTCTTTTACTCAATTCAGAAAAGTCAAATTGGATTCAAGAGACTAGCATGAAAGTTTTAAAGTCTCTTCTACTCATGACATGAACCCAGACTTTATTTCTAAAATACAAAACGAAAACACTCTAACCATACTGTTCTATTGACAGTATTCTATTCAAGTTATTTTGTCCACCATTCTACTAAATTCGATAACCTGGTAGTATATCCATCTTGGCTATTATGAGGCAAACAACCAGACAGACATAGTTTATTTAAACCTAATCTTTTTATCAGACACAGTCCCTCACTCAATTTAATCTGTTAGTAGAATTCAGGATTACACAGTCTACCCCCTTACACCAAATATATACAGAAACCTCACACCCCATTTTACTGACAATTTACAAAATAGTGGCAAATGTGCATTAAAAGTTCTAGATCGCAGGTGTTTGTGTGTTACAGTCCAAGATGTTTACTGGGAGGCTGCACACTCATCCAGTCCTAGCGCCATTGCCCATTGCACTGCCTTTAATGACATTATCCTGGAGATGACTCTGTTTTTCACCACAAAAGAATCTGAATAAATTATTTTTCCCTAAAATTATTAAAGAATAGATATTTTTTAAAGGCCGTAGTTTAGGCTACATCTTTTCTTGAATTATTTTTAAAACTTCCTTATTATTGAATCTGTATCTACTTATTGAATCTAAATCTTTAATACATCCTGCACACCATAGCCAGAGAAGTCCAACCAACTTGTCTAGGCATGCTATTCACCTATTCAAAGTGCTTCAAAAGAATCTAACCTGTATATGAATGTCTATTCTGATTGAGTCACAATAGAAATCTCTGCTATTTGCTTTTTAGTGTTGCTACCTCTGTCACTGGGATGCTCTTAGAGTCCATCTAGCCTACATTCTTTGACAGATCATCCCAAATCTTATTCTCCAAATTTGGTGAATATATGATTAGCTGTATTCCAATTCTATTAACATTAAAACAAAACTACAGAAAACTGCTTTTATTTATATAGCATTTTTGTCTATTTCCTATTTGCTCCCCAGTAGAATATAAATTCCCAGGTGGCACAAAATACGTTGTATTAACATTTGGAGAAATCATGTAACCTAAGATGATGCCTGGATCAAAATTTTAAAATTTCAAAATAAATTTAAAAATAGAATACATTTTTATTTTAAAAAATGGTCTTGCAGGTATATCTACAAACATTTTTATAATTTCCAAATTTAAAGCCTCCTTCCAAAAAATAAGGATTGAATTCATTTAAAATTCTTTTATAGGAATTAAGAATCTTTCCAAATCAATGGTATTAAATATTTTTCTCCATTAATGTTTTGAAACAAAATGACATGACTGAACTTTTTGTCTGGTTTCCATGGGCAATCCCCACAGGAATATATTCATTGCATTAAAATGTTTTTTGCATTGTGTATTGTTTGTCTGCCTAACATTTTGTATAACTGTAAAGATTAAACAAATCTCACAATTATTTAATATTTGAAAAGCCTCCAAACTGGTAATTTTTCCTGTAGTGTTAAATATTTATAACATGATAACATATTGAAATAACAATCATTGTACTTTACTTTTTAATTCTTGTTTGTATATGAATCTTCTTGTTGTATCTTATTTCAACGGTAGCTGCATACTAAACTCCCCAGGCAACTTTTTAAAAAAAAAACACTGATTTTTAGGCTACATTCCAGAGCAATTAGATATGATTCATGAGTTGGTGCATGAATATTGGTAATTTAAATTCCAGTTGATCCTAATGTATAGCCAGGTCTGAGAATCACTATTTTAGTGGGAGAAGTATCCATATTTCTTTGGGGAAATTTAGGCTTATTATAAAAGATCTGTACAAACACAACAAATAATAAAACCAAAATTTTGATTTCTAAGAGCTGGTTGTGCTGAGAGTAGAAAGGTCTCGAAGTAATCAGAATGGAAGACTCTGAGGGAGTCAAGGCAACAGTTTTTTATTACAACAATTTGGAAGACGTAAGAGCAAAATCAGATTATTCAGCTCTGCAGGGATTCACAGGACTGAATAGTTGGAGAAGAGAAGGACATGATTTTGGAGCAGATCTGAGAAGCCTGAGACAAGGGGACCACACTCACTGATGGAGAGAGAGAACTGGCGCCTGGAAACTGCCCAGAACGATACTTGACCAATACCAGGGACACCTATGAGAGTCAAAGCCTACAAAAAACATGACTTTAAATGAGCACCTTCTGTCAGCAGAGCCGAAGTGCTCTCCTAGCTGAGCTCATCGTCTGGTTGGTCTTTGCTGAGAGGCCTCCACCTACAGCTGCCAACATGCTGTCTATGGATGAACAAGAAGCAGTGGTGTCATTCCAGGAAATAAGACTTTGCCGTGGTCCTCTCACAGTATCCCAAGGTGAAGTGTTGCTTTTCAAAGCTCTAAGGCAGAGGGGGAGGTTAAAGCTCAGTGGTAGAGTGCATGCTTAGTATGCAGGAGGTCCTAAATTCAATCCCCAGTACCTCCATTAAATAAGTAAATAAATAAATAACCTAATTATCTCCCCCCAGAAAAATAAAAGTAAAAATAAATAAAATAAAATATAAAATTTAAAAAGCCCTAGGGCATATATAATAGCCCCAAACAGAAAACAGCATAATTAATACTAGAGAGTTATTGCTCATTAGGAAAGGAATATGCAAGGCACCTGCCCTTGGGTGGTACAGGAGAGTGACAAATTCTTCCCAGTCACATAACCATTCATAAGTGATGGAATTTTACTGATCATGTGATTCCATCCTCCATCATGTAATATAGCCCCTATCATGGCAAGATTCCACCTATTTTTGAAAGATTTAAATAATCAAAGAGAGGACTGAGTCATTATTTGTACGTTAAAATGTTCAGAATGAAACATAATGACGATTGATAGAATATTTTAAGAGTGGAGATATATGGATTCAGAGTGTATTCATTTCTTATTACTACAACAACAAAATAACAAATTACTACAAATTTATTAATGGCTTAAAACAACACAAATTTATTATCTTACAGTTCTGGAAATCAGAAGTGCAGCATTATCTCACTGGCTAAAATCTACATGTCAACACATTGCATTCCTTTCTGTGGGCTCTAGGGGAAAATCCATTTCCCTGGGCATTCAGGGGTAGGCATGATTCAGTAAGCTCCATGCAATTGTCCTGAGGTCTCCATTTCCCTGCTCGCTGTAATCTGGGGCTGTCCTTTGCAACTAGAAGTGTCTTTCTCATCCCTGCACACGGCTCCCTACTTTTGAAAACTAGCAAAAGGGTCTGAAATCCTTCACATGCTGCCATCTCCTTGCCTTCTTCTTCCATTGTTTTACCTCTCTTTGCTTCCTCTTCCACTTTTAAAGACCTATGTGACTACTGCACTGAACCCACGTAGATAATCTAGGATACCCTCCATATTTTAAGGTCAACTAATTAAAACATTAATTCCATTTGCAACTATAATTCTCTTTTGTCATGTGATGTTAACATTCACAGATTAAACACAAGGAATGAGAACAAGCGCATCTTTGGGGAGCCATCATTCTGCCTACCCACGAAGCTTTCCAACAAGATATCTGGGTCTTATTATCACCTTTCACGGAGACTGTGATTGGGAAAATTAAGCCAGTGACTACAAGGTAGGATAAACTCATGCTGGGAAATAGACTCAAACTTAGTGGCCTTTGAAATTTAATGATGTATACCCTCATGGAAGACTTCTATTGTCTTATTTAAACTTATTACCTCCTTTACTTATTGAAGGAACTGGCTTGATAGTGTGCAAAATAGGAAATAATTTAATTCTTTCCAACTCCAGCTTTTAGAAGAGTTATGTTGGAAGTCTTCCCCCTGTGTCTGGATGATAAATTAAAGAAAACCATAGCTTTTAAAATTGTATTCAAGCATTAACAATTTTATTTGCAGGTATTATAATGCTTATTCCAAGTAAATTTTAAATTTGCAATCTCATTCTTGCCAAAATGTCTTTATCTTTAGAATGGGGACACATTTCTCACCTATTGTGTTAAACTTTAAGGTTCAGTGTTCAGTTATTAACAATATGTAAGTAATATTCCATAATTGATGTTAAAACATAGAACTTGTATAAGATAGATTGGATGTGCATAGCAAGGTAAATGCTAGAAGTCTATTTAGTTCCATAATCTGAGTCATCATCCTGGAACTTTCTTCCTGGTTCTGTGTCCTGGGGCAACTCCCTGAATATTTCTGTGCCTCAGCCTTCTCAGCTGTAAAATAGGGTAATGATATAGCCCAAGCCATAAAGTTGAGTATTGTTGAAGTGATACATAACAAGGCATAGAAGCATGCTCCAGTAAAATATGTCCTAATCAGCTGTGAGAATTTTGTTTGTTTTAATTTCTTCATTTAAATTTTCAATATGCTTAAGTAGAAGTATAGAGATCTGGCATTAAGTTAGACACTGACTAAGGAATAATGCCAGCCTGAACATATAAAACATAGCAGAGCTGCAATCTTTTACATCAGAACAATTTAAAACAATAGGAAGTAGGCATGTACATAAGAAAAATTTTGTTTTGAGTACTAAAAAAAAATTTTAAAGAATTATTCTTGTAGTAAATATTACCTGATTTCTTATCCATAATATTTAAAATTGCATGTAACTTGGTTACTCTAGTCATGCTACTTTTCATTCCAACCCTTAAAATAATTAAAAACATACTAAGGTAGGTTATGAAATATTAATGGAACTTAATAAACAACTATTTTTTGTTCTTTCCATATAAAATTACTTTTTAAGAAGTTTGTTCCAAATAAAAGGATTATACCAAAATCAATAAGCTCAAAGAAGGAAGTCATAATGTAAGATAGCCATCATTTTTTTTAATGGATCAGTTTATTGTTATTAGTATGAAACATTCCTGAAAACTTTTTAACACTGAAGCTGTGGGAAACATACAAAATAGTAAAATATACATATTTTATCAACTATTTACTTCCTTAATCTAAACTTCAATTAAGTTTTTGTTTGTTATTAGTGGGAAGCTGAAGTCTGACTAAGTGGTACAAATACTACAAAGCCACTGGGCAGGGAGCCTGGGGACAGGACAGTACGTGCAAGCTAAGCACTTTAATTTTGCAAGTAGAGGGTTCTAAAATCCTAGAATATGATAAATCAAAAATAAATGAGGGAATTGATATGGACTTAAAGAATCAGACTTTAGTGAAATCTTCCTAGGACTTTCAGAGTTTCATTTATTAAATCGGTTAATCTAGGGAAATAAAATTTGGCTTTACTTAGATATTATACAAAATAATTCTTTCTTAAAAGCTTTTAAAAACACAAATTATAAACCTAGTATTAAAATTACACAAATATCTATGTACACCCAGTGCTTTATATTTGTATTAAAATCAGCCTTTATAAGTAAACAGAATAAGGAAAAGTCAGATATATTATGCATCTAGCAGTTTCAGGGGTGACGATGAAAATAAGAGGTAGAATTTATTGAGTACTTTATTATATATTTGCAGATATTATGAACATCACAGGCAGTTCACAAATGTCATGTTAATTTCTCATACATGGTCTTTGAAAGATAATGCAGCTTGCCTTAAGTTATAATGATCAAGGTAGGGTTCTAACTCACTTCCTTCTGATACCACAGTCCAGGCTCTTTAACCTGTACTTTAGAAAGGATTCTTATCTACATTTTTCTTCTATTCCTCTTTGATGAGGTCACAAAAATACTTATGATGTTGTCATTTAATGTCTTAGTGGATAACAAAATTTAACAACAGCTCAGTAAAATATTTACAGATTAGATAAATAGATAGATACATAGATACACAGGTGGAAAGGAATGGCTCATGTTGGCATTAAGTGGCATCTTAGAGAAGAAGAGAGAGAACACTGAAATGGAAAAGCCAAGAAAAATAACATGTTTGCTGAGCTCTTAATATGAGACGAGCACAATCTGGTAGTTGAATGTAAATCAGTTGACTTACTCCTAAAATAACTTGAGGAATACCTCATGGTTTCCATATTATCAATGAGCAAATCGATCTCAACAGAAAAAGAGACAAACATGCTATCACACAAATTCCAGCTACTAAAAAGTAGAGACAAAATTCAAGCCCAACATTATGTTGGCTATTCATATATTTAGTGGAAAATAAAAAAAAAATTCATATTTTCTTTCAGAGAGTTATTTTTAAATTTTTATAGAGTTGGAAATGAAATATTTAGGTGATTTTAAAAAATTATTTTCCCAGGAAAAAAATTAGTTGACTGTATCATGATAAACTCACCTCATTAATTTTAATTTTAAGTGAAGCATTTTAAAGTTCACAATGGCGTAACTTGAAATGGGAGCTCTAACTCTATTTATTTGATTATTCACTTAATAAATATTTATTTCCTATCTGATAATGTTAAGGAATACAACGATGTTTGGATCTCTTTTGTATAGCTGAATTAAGTCATGAATGTCTACAATATTGCCTAAGGAAAGTCTGTGAAAACAAAGGCTCTAGGATCAATCCGAGAGGGGCTACAACATTAAATACAAAGGAGACTGAGCATGCAAAGGAATTAGAAATAATAGCCAGAGAAATTCAGGGTGAAAGAGGAAAGTGCTGTCTCATGGGATTCCAGAGTACAGAAAGTTTTATATTAAAAAAAAAAGTGAGTGATAAATGAAAAGGGCATTTAAGAAAACCTTTTGGATATATTTAAAAAAAAATAAAAGCTACACTTAAATATGTGAGGATGATCTTGGGGAAGTGGTGAAAGCAAATCCAGATTTGAGTGAACTGAGGAGATGCTAGTCTACAAAAAAGATCGAGAACAAGGAAGTGTCAGAAATAGTAGGGTAGAAAAGATATGAAATAGTCATTCTGCACAATAACTGAGATTAACATTTCTGTTCTTAAATTAATGGAGTGCATTATCATTTTTTATTAACAAGTAAGATTTTTCTGTAACAAAAACAAATTTGGTTTATTTATTATTTACTTTCTTGCAAAATTTATCAATCCCAATAAAAATACAGTATGTATAAATAAGGAAACATTATCTGTGCAGTTTTCCAAGAGAATTAGATTGTTTCCAGAAAGAATTCTGTCTGCTAATGGAATTCACTGATGCAAGAAGCTCTTGAGTCAAATATCATGCTAAATTCCAAAAAGCACTGTATAACGTTATGACCAATTATGCTGCTTGTAGCTATCTAGATAAACTAAAGGTAATTAAGTCTTCATGCTTCAGGATACAAACTGAAAGCCAGTATGCCTCTGCTGCAATTGACTTCATTTGTTAAGTGCTCTATTACTCAAATATCACATAAAATTGTCAAAAAGATTGAATATCGGCAGTACTAGGAACAAAAATGTCCATTGAGACATTTTTGGTACATTTTCAATATGTTATCTGTAAGGGCAAAGCATTAGTATGCTAAATTTCTATTTGTGTTGATCTTTACTCTCCAAGCAAAAAAATAAAATAAATATTCCATAAAGTAACTCTCAGCCGTGTAGGACACCTAATTATATATATAGTTGGCCTAAAACTGTCTATTGAGGTTGACAGAAATGGCCATATTGTTTCAGAATAGCAGCTCTTAAAGCTTGATAAAAGCAGTTGAAGAGGTGTGAGCAGTGGATCAGTTTTCTTTTTCAAGTAGGATTTAATTAGTCAGTTCACACTTCTTCAACAACACATACTACATTATCAGAAGTTCACAACTGCCGTTTCTCCACTAAAGTCATCTGAGATGAAAATAATGCAATGAAAAAAAAATCTCATAAATACATGTAAACACTCCTGCAAATATTGAAAACAGAGGGTAGAAGTAAAGTTTCAATAATAAATTAACAATCTGTTAAGTAATACAGATTTCTTGTATATAGATAAGTTGGTAGATCATCTGTTAGTTCTGGGATTGTAAAAAAAAAAAAAACCCACTGTAATATGTTATAAAAATATGCTATTAGGTCTTTTATTTGGTTGAGAAATTCTACCAACACTGTATATGTCAGTCCATCCTCACTACATCATAGACTAACCATCTGCAGATGACCCACAGTTAAAATATTGTGAGTGTTCATACTGTTAGGTTTTCCCTAAAATGATTGTTTAATCCAAAGAGATAATAAGATACCACTCTTTCCAGTGTAAACTATAAAAACCTTTCCACAGTAAAAATTATCCTTTGTTTATCATTAACAAATTATATATACATATATATAAAATATATGATTATATAATCTTTACATGCATTATCTAATTTAATTTTTCTCAATCCTATGAAACAGAGGCTGTAATTATCTCTATTTTGGATCTGAGGATGAGAAAGATATATATATATATATAGCTTGAATCTTTTTCATCCTGAGATCTAAAAGTAAATTCTCTCTCTGTTATATTCATGCTTTGTGTGTCTACTTCTTAAACAAATAGAATATGAATGTATATTTTTAGTTCTTGTGCAACTAGGTACGTTGAGGTCAAGTGTACAAACTGTCTACTGAAGAAAGCACAGTCTGCTATTAAGTAAACAAGATAAAATCTCTCTTTAAAGAAGATGTGTTTTCCTTTGAACTTGAGTTGGTATTTTTGGATGCATTCATATAAGTACTTAAAGTCATCTCCATTTTCTACTTATTAAATACATATTTATTTCAAACTGAGTTATCTTTATTGAGAGAAACAGATATAGAACCATGATGCTGCTTTTTCATATGTGATGAGAATTCCACAGACAATTCTACTACTGATCAACATAAAGAACAACACTGATGAGAACCTTCGTGATGATAGTTGGCATTTACTGAGTACCTACTGTATGACAGAATCTGTGATAGCCCTTTACATGCATTGTCTCATTTAATTTTTCTCAATCCTATGAAACAGAGACTATAGTCATCCCTACAGAGAAGGAAGCTGACGTTTAGGGAGGCTTAGTTACTTTTCCAAGTTGATATATATATTAAGTTCACAACTTTGGTTTGAACTTAGATGTGTGTATTAGTAAAATGAAAGTCCTTAATTACTCTGATATCAGGATCTAAGAGCATTTTAAATTTGAGTTCATCTTCCACTGAAAAACTCTTCACTCAGCAAAAGCCAGTAGCCCCAGCAGAAATCTTAGCTGTCAGAGCCAACTTCACTTTTGTATTAGAATGTACAATGATGAGGTCATTGATGTGATGTGTGTTTCCTAGCATTCGTGACTGATATACTGGTACCTTCGTAGAACTTTGTTCACACAGTTTTGCTCAACTGAATCAATGTTTGCAGCCATACAAACTAATTAACCATCAGACATCGATTCATTTGCTAAAGCATGCACAGATGCAAAAGATATCTTTATGTAAGAGACTATAAATCGGCATGTTTTGTGATACGCTTGTGAAAGATAAAAAATAAGACATCTGAATACTTGAAGAGGATGCTAACTGTCACCTGCTTCTGTATTTGGAAAACAAGAACTCAGACCTAAATTAATGAGAAATTACCATAACCCCAAGTAAAGGCCTGTACAATCTTTGAATATGAAAAATTGAAAAGTAATTTTCCTGTACATTAAAAGAAACCTATCACCCCCAATATCCTGAAACTGATATTAGTAGAAGAGAAAGTAAATGTTAAAAACAGTGGCTTCTTCATTAATCTGATCTATGCAACATGATGAATCTAAAAATTTGGAAGAATTGCTCCTTAGGTCTTCTCCAAAATAAGCAACTGAAAAGAAATCTGTACTGGTGATGTTATAATCCAACAAACCAAACATAGTTTAACTGTCACAATGTCATCATACAAGGATAAAATTAAGTCTGTCATACTATTGCGGTTAACTCCTACTTCTACTCTTAACCTTCCCTCCAATAGTCCATTCTTAGCTAAGCAGTTATGGTGATCCTTTTTCAAAATGCAACTTAGCCAATGGCATTTTTTTCTGTTCAAACCCTCCAATGGCTGCCCATTTTCTTCAAAGTAAGAATCAGAATATTTATAATGTTTAATAGGACCTAAGCTAGTTGTACACCTCCCTGACTTCCTCTTCTAATCTTTCGCACACTGTTTTCTAGCCACAGTTGCCTCCTCAGTGTTCCCTGAAAATGTCAAGCATTCCTCCACTTCGGGGATTCACACTGGCTCCTTCTCTACCTAAACACATTCAAATCTTCCCCTCTTGCTTCCTCTCCTTCAAGTCTTTGTTCAAATGACACCTTCTCAGTAAAGTTTGACTAATCTATTGAAAAATTCATTGCCCATTACTCAAAATCTTCCCTTAGTTTATCTGACTTTTTTCTAAAGTACTTAGAATTGTCTTATATCATTTACTTTTTTTTTTCTGTCAATTACTATCAGAATGCAAATGTAACAAGAGTATTTTGTTCACTGATACATACTTAAATCAGTGCCTGGCACATAATGGAAGTTTAATAATATTTGTGTAATGAATAAAGACTAATTGATTGATTTAATGAATAAATGAGTAGCCTTTAATACAATCAAAGTGCTAGAGTTGATCAGTAGATGTAGACTGGGCAGAGAGTCCTAATCAAGGAGCTACAAATGATTTATACGTGAGCCATTGATTCTCTTAGTGGTGGGTCTGAGAGATGTGAGGTGGCCTAGTCTGGGTACCTCCAGCTTCAAAGAGGGTTTTTTCATTTTCTCCAGTGATCTGTAAAAACAACATCATTTTATCTGTGTTTCTTGATGTATAAAAGTTTGAGAAGCAAATGTTTAAGGAAAGTGAAGTGTGATGCAAATGCTGGCATTTTCAGGGCTCCCACTCTCTCTACATCAGATTTCAGTCTTAGTATCATAGGAAAGCCAGACTGTGGTATCTTTTAATCCAATAAATGCAAGTTCCCCCCCTCCAAATATAAGTTGTCAAAGCCAATCACAATTATGTATAACAAAGATTGAGATAATGAAACTTTTAAATATTATTATGCGAGGTACTATAGATTTGGGTAAAACTAAGAAGGAAACAAACAGGAATGAAATAAAGGAAAGCACAGACATGCACAGTAGGCTGTCAGGGAATATATTACACAAATTTGAAATTGCCTGTTATTGCCGTGCAAGTCACTGATGTTATTTCCATTGATTTTTTTTTTAAACCTTTTCCTCTCTGTTCTTCAGGTTGGATAATTTCTATTGATCTGTCTTCAGATTTACTGATCCTTTTTTTCTGCCATCACCAATATACTGTTAGGCCTATTCTGTATTTTGTTTTAACTTAAGATACTGTATTTTTCACTTCCAGAATTTCAATTTGATTTTTTTCTTGCAGTTCCATCTTGCTAGTGAGATTTCCCATCTATTTAGTATTATGGCTGTCTTTTCCTTTTTTTTTAAAAAAAAAAAAGTATTTTCTGATAATTCCAACATCTGAGTCATCTTGGGCTCTGTTCCTATTGACTGCTTTTTTCTTAACAAAATGCCACATTTTCTTGTCCTACACATTTCTAGTGACTTTTCATTTATTGAAGACATTGCTCCTGATTCTTTATGTTCTGTAAGGTTACTTGATTATTCTCATGGAAGGCAGATGAATTATTAAGTGATCACCAGGAATCTGTGGAGGCTCGATTTTAACATTGGGTGATGCAGATTTGTGTAAACTCATCAAACTTGGCAGAACTCAAACAGCAAACTGTGTTTCTATTGCAATAGATATCAGCTAAAACATTTGTCCTTTTTTCTTCTTCTTTTTATTTTTTTTAGCTTTCCAGTTGTTGCTTTTAGTAGGAACTCCAAACACATGAAGTTTAGGGTCAGGCAAAGATTTGAGGGAATTTATACACAGATTTTAGGTATCCCTCCTTTCCTGGATCTCCCTGCCTCAGTTCTCATTCACTCTGACAGCCCTAAACTCTCTCCTCTGATACCTTAAGTCAATAAAACTGTGCCTTTATGTTTATATTTCAGGAGTCTTCATGTCACACTGCCTGGGGAATGACTCTGAGAAAACATTGTATAATGGTGAATGTCGCTCAGTGAATGTGTGTTTCTTCTTTCAAGAGTTGATAATCTTTTCGTATTTGCTTATTATGGCCGATCCTTAGTGTATTTGAAGAGCTGATTTATATTTTGTACAGTGTTTACAGTTGTTACTTGCATGGGCATTAGTCCAATGCCAGATATGTTGTCATTTCTAGAATAATCTTGTTAATTTGTTTAAATAAATCATTCCTAGTTGATTTATCATAAATTATGTTAATTATCTCAAGAGTGTTGGTGTTGCCAGTGATTAGATTCTTGTCTCTTCACGAAAAGAATTCAGAGATGAGACACGGAGGTCAAGAAAGTAAAGTGAGGATTTATTAAAGGATAAATATATGCTCTCAAGGAGAGAGCAGTCAGGTTCAGGTGAGCAGCTGCACCGAGCTTCTTTGGTAAGTTAGCTACATGGAGGGTAAAAATGAACAGGCAGAATATTCACTGTGGAGGGAAGGGTTTGGGGTTGTATTCCTTGATTTTCAGCTCCACCTTCACAAGGGGAGGAGGGATTTTTGCCTTTATTTAGTCTGAATTGGAAATGTCATGGTGGCAGTGCATGATGGGTATTTCTAATCTGCAAGTCCAATTTTATTGTAATGAGGACATAAAAGAGCAGAAGGTTACATTGGACACTGGAGATTCCTGCCTTTTCCCACCTTTCTTTGCCTGCCTCCAGGACACTTGTCATCTTAAAATGTGTGATATCTTACCAGTCCCAAGGTTCCTGCTTTTCTCTGACTGCCCAAGGACACCCTCCCCCACGTTGTTCACATGATGTATGGTTTTCTGCCTTTTGGCCAGTGTCCCCCTTCCTCTTCTCATATCTAGCTATCTATCTGCTCTGTTATTGGTAGAAATCTTAGAATATTGACGGTTGATGTTTATCTAATCATAGATATAGATATACCTATATGGTAACCAACTCCTATATTAAAGAGACTTACAATGAATTAGAAATCATTTTTTAATTTATTAGTTGCCTAATTAATTACCCTATGTTATATGCTGTACTTTATGTTGGATATACAATGGTTTCCAAAACAATCATGAGACAAAACTTTATAATTCATCATCTTGTTTTCTCCACATTTATGATGGGTCATTCAGCCAACCACTGAATTATAACTTGTCTTGTGAAAACAAATGGATTAATAAGCTACATGTTCTTAAAAAACAAAGTTCAACTGAGTAAATTTGAAAATCTAATTGGCTTTATTCAGCAGTTCATGACTCAGGCAGCATTTCATCTAGCAATTAGTAGAATGCTTGGGTAGACTCATACACAATGGGTGGGTTTTATAGGGAGAAGGGTGAGGTGAAGGAGCTATTAGCAAAAGAAAAGAAAGGATTATTTTTAGGTCAGGACACCCTCATGTCTGTGGAAAGAGAATTGCAAGCATTTTATCATGCAAATTTCCTCTTCTTTCTCATTGGTGGAGGGGGAATTAGAGAGGATCCACGTGATAGATTACCGCACTGGTGCTGACCAGAAAATTCCTAGTTAATTATGACCTTCTGAGGAAGGTTGAAGCAACAGTTAGGTTAAGTATTAAATCTAGGTTTGGTGTCATGGACTTTAGAACAAATGACACCATTTGGGGCTTGTGGTTTTTCTCTTTAAGAATATTTTATGCTACTAATACTTACTCAGAATTATACTTGTATTATTTAAATTAATGATTTCATTGTTTATTTCTTATCACAATGGATTTAAATGAGGGCTGCATCTGAAAAGCATGAAGATAGCGAGCATGCCAAAAATATATATAAATGATATTGTTACGGAAACGACAGGCCAGTCAAGAAACAAGCACCACTCGGAGGGTTGGAGTACTCAGATGTATTACGCCGGTGGGCTCAGAGGGGCTTCTGCTCCGAAGCTCTGAGCACCTTCAAGATGGGCACATGAGGTTTTATAGGGTAAAGTACAAGCTTGGGGTATTTGGCCGGTAGGCATGGAACAGCTTTAGCAGCATTATCATCACAAAAGTGGAGGCAGGGAGGCAGCAAACCAACATTCCAAAGCCAGATATGTATCTTTGAAAATCCAGCTGGCTAGCAAAAAACATAAACAGCAAACCAACACTAATTAACTTAGATTTACAAGTTAGTCCAGCAGAACTCAGATCAGTATTCCAATACTTAGACTTGTTAGCCCAGCCCAGCCTCTCCTTCACATTCCTAGACTTATGAGTTATCTTGTCAGACCAGCCCAGCTTTTCCTTCACAATATTAGAGTCAGCTAAGGATTTTAATTAACATAAGAAGAGATTTGTATATAGATTTTTTTTATGTCCAGTAGTTTTCCAGAAAGAACAAATGTGCGAGAAAGTCATTTCTCCAATTATATGTTAATAGCTTTTCATGTGACTTGTTTGTTGGAGGTGGGGGAAATGTAATTGCATGAAACTCAGAACTGAATTTCAAAATATCTAGAATCAAAAACCCAGAGGAGCAGAAGGAGTTTCACCTTAATAGCATGAAGCTATGTATAGTATCTGGATATTATTATTGTAAATATACACATATACAAATATATGCTTATAAAGTATACTTTCTTTTTGATAATTTTAAATGTTTAAAAGACTGTGATGGACACGATCCAAAAGCCCTGTTACTGTACACCAGGTAGGGAAAGTTCTGTAGTAAGGGGTGGTTAAACTCCTCTAAAGCAAGCTTCAGCAGGACAATGTCCTTTTGGTGTTTTATGTACACAAAAACCTTCCTACACACAAACAAATACAGAAATCTCCATTGTAATAGCCAAACACCCCATTTATAAAAATGAAAAAGCTGAGCATGAAAATCCGGAGATTTATCCAGTCCCTGGTTAATTTATTGAACTCGATACCACTTTCCTCAGTGTATTTCAGGGCAAAGCTTTACAACTGGGTTTCCTGAATGGCCTATTTTACTTGCCAAAGGAAGTAAAAATGGAAGGTATATTTGTCTCCTTGAAAAGGTTATGAAACTCTTTTGTAAAAACTTTCCCTCTGGGGCTTTCCAAAAACAACTGGGCCAATTCGATGTCAAAACACAATGAACAAAACATACAAGAAGAGCAGACTTTTTGAACCAGCTGCTGGACTACCTGCAGCTCTTCTTAACAAGCGGGCCAATTCCACCTGGAACCAGAATGAACACAAGATATAAAAAGACCAAAATGGTTTGAACAAGCAGCTGTTTTAACTGCAACAATTAATCTTTCCTGGCAATCTGTTAGAGACACCCGAACAGAACTAAGAACATTTTTGCTGACTCTGCCTCTGGGATGTGCTCAGTAAAGGTTCTTTCCACACATCTGAGAAATGTCAGTTATCTACTTACACAGCATAGAAACATAGTGCCTTTTATTTCAATTTAGATGTAAAGAATGCAATATTAATGGTCAGCCTCACACGAGGAATACAAACTCATTTGTTGTTGACATCTTTTTTTTTTTAAGTGGAACAGTTTCACATTTTATGTTTAGTTTATTATTGAAGTATAGTCAGTTCACAATGTTGTGTCAATTTCTGATCTACAGCATAGTGTTTCAGTCATACACATACACACATGTATTCCTTTTCATAGTATTTTTCATTATAGGTTACTATAAGATATTGAATATAGTTCCCTGTGCTATACAGAAACTTGTGGTTTATCTGTTTTATATAGAGTAGTTAGTTTCTGCAAATCTTGACCTCCCATTTTATCCCTTCCCACCCCCTTTCCTCCCCAGGTAACCATGAGTTTTGTTTACATCTTAATTTCACCAACAAGATATTTGAGATATTTTTAAGTTTGCTAGCAATAACACTAACGAAAATAAAACCTATATTTGAAACAATACATGCCATAATGTAGTCTATAATTTAATTTAAAGATCAAAGACTATATATAGAATGACACATGAGTAAGCTCATTGTGTCAGCCACAATTCTAAGTGATGTACAGATGTTATCTCAAGTAATCAAACACTTGAAGAAGTAGGGACCAGAGACTTGAGGCACTGAGAAGGAAAGGAATTTATCCATGACTACATAATTCACAGCTGGCAGAGCTGGGATCCTAAGACATACTGCCTGAATACAGGGATCATGTTCTTGGTAACAGTGCAGCCGGATGAACATCCACTGGAAACATTTCCTTCAAAGAATTAAAGACTGAAATATGAACAACTGCTGTGAATTTCATATTGTTTATAAGCTAGATCTTTCCATATGAACTATGGTTTTGAATTTATTTCTGCATTATATTGTGCCAAATATAAAAATCATTTATAGCAAATTTAAAATACTAATGGTATGAAACAATTCTCCAACCATACTAAGTGCTCTAGAAGTTTATGACAATTAATGTATGAAATGGACAATTTGACTGCTACTGCTCTCCATTTTTCAGATTCAAGCTGTTGTGATATGTTCATAATATGTACAGGCAATCTAGTGGTAGTCTAAATTGTTCAACTTGTGAAATATAATTTTTTAATCAACTCATTTCACCACAGTCAGATTCTACATAGTGCTTTGGGTAGACATATATGAAAGTAATTTTTTTTTCACCCTAAGAGGCCAAACAGCTTGTTTGATGAAAGCCAGATATGAAGTCCTGATTCACTTATACATGCAATTATGACCTTTACATAAAATAGCAACACTATTGTGATAGTTTAAAAAGTATGTACACAGATTTCATAGAAAGGACAATTCTGACAAAAATCTCTCAATTTTAGGCAGATTTTAATATATTTCTCAGTTTTGTATAAATGAGGCAGTTATATCAATGATCAGTAATATCCAAATAAGTCATAAAACACTCTGATCCCAGAAAAACTTATTGTCTCCTGGAGTTTCTTTATTAGATCAGTTTCATTGAGAGAGAATTTTGTCTGATGGGAACCCATCTATTTCTGTACAGTCTAAAGATCTCAGGCTCATCATTCAAAATTCCACAAATGACAAATACTAGAGAGGCTGTGGAGAAAAGGGAACCCCCCTACACTGCTGGTGGGAATGCAGTTTGGTGCAGCCACTGTGGAAAACAGTATGGAGATTCCTCAAAATACTAGGAATAGACTTACCTTATGACCCAGGAATCCCACTCCTGGGCATATATCCAGAAGGAACCCTATTTAAAAATGACACCTGCACCCCAGTGTTCATAGCAGCACTATTTATAATAACCAAGACATGGAAGCAGCCTAAATGTCCATCAACAGATGACTAGATAACGAAGAGGTGGTATATTTATACAATGGAATACTATTCAGCCATAAAAATGACAACAGAACACCATTTGCAGCAACGTGGATGTCCCTGGAGAATGTCATTCTAAGTGAAGTAAGCCAGAAAGAGAAAGAAAAATACCATATGAGATCACTCATATGTGGAATCTAAAAGCAAACAAACAAACAAACAAACCATAAATACAAAACAGAAACAGACTCATAGACATAGAATACAAACTTGTGGTTGCCAAGGGGGAGAGGCATGGGAAGGGACAGACTGGGATTTCAGACTGGGATTTCAAAATTTGTAGATACTGACAGGCATATGTAGAACAGATAAATAAGATTATACTGTATATTATATAGGGAAATACATACAAGATCTTGTAGCTCACAGCGGGAAAAAAAAGTGACAATGAATATATGTATGTTCATGTATAACTGAAAAAATGTGCTCTACACTGGAATTTAACACAACATTGTAAAATGACTATAACTCAATAAAAAATGTTAAAAAAATAAAAATAAAAATAAAGATCTCAGACTCTAAAGACAGACAAAGCTAGGTTTGAACTCAAGCTTTGGAAGAATTTAGCTTTGTAACCTAGAACATGAAGCTACTGCTCTTGAATTCACACTTGGTTTATGGGGATGATAATAAAATCCATCTCATACAATTATTATGAGTATGTATTAATTGTGATATTATAAAAAATACCTTCATGTCAGAGACAAACACAATATATTCATCCTGCCAAGGTGACCAACCACCCCAGTTTGCCCAAGATCACCCTAGTGCCATGAAATCCCGCCATCCCAAACCAGGACATCTGGTCACCATACACTACTCATACAAATATACATTGCATATATGTATCTTCAGACTTTTTGGGAACACAACTAAACATTTTTTTAACTACAGATAGGAAGATAGATAAATAGATAAATTATCAATATACAGAGCCTTAATTACCTAAAATTTAACTGTCCTAGAATTTCAACAGACTGTAACATTAAAGATCATGGAGAAAAAAAGACTTAGCAAGTAAAACAGATGCCTCCAATGTCACGAATACAGTGGCTTACTCATATGAGAAGTGACCAGTCTCAAATTCTACAATTATTCCACAAAACAATCCTATCAAGTCTTGTTATTGGCTTTGCAAATTAATAGCAGAATAGAAACAAAATCGTAAGATGAAGAAGAAAGTCTGCTATGGACAGTCACACTCAGAATTGAATTTCTGAGTCTTCCTAAATGGCAGTCACCTTCTAACTAAAAGTTCAAGGCCCTCATAAAAATGATTACAATTAAGGATGCAACAATAGGTGGACTTCATTCATACAGTTTAAATTATGAGCTGGCACCTGAGAAGAATAGAGAAACACAAGCAAACATGAGCACATCTAGTATCATTTATTGAAGGAGTCAGTAGGGGAAAGACAAGGTGGAATGTGTTGCCTCAAAGCACAGCAAACAGAAAGAGAAAGTTGACAATATGAAGTATTATATTGACCTTTTCCTGTAGTATTATTACAGAAGGATTTATTTATCCATCTAGCAAGGATTTATTGAGTCCTGTCATATTCTAGGAATACAATATTAAAGAAGACAGATAACGTACCTGTTCATTCTACCCAAAAAGGACAAACATATTAATGAACAAAATAATATTGAACAGTGAAAACTGCTGTAGAAGAAATAAGGTAATTCGATCAAGAATGACTCGAAGGGCACTTAACATGGGATGGTCGGGGTGGGTCTCTCCAGAGACATGTCCCTTGAGCTGAGATCTAAATGAGGAGAAGCAACTTGTCATAGAAAGAGCCTGAGAAGCTTCCTGGTCCAGGAAAAGACAAGGCTAAAGGCCTGGAGGAAATAAGTTTTGTTCTGTGGAAGAGGAGCAGAGAAGAGACCGCTGTGGAGTGGAGTGGCCTCTTGGCGTGTAGTGATGAGGGCTGCAGTCAAGTAGATAGAGATGAGGTCTTGAAGGCTGTGGGACCAGGATAAGGTTGCTCTATAACATTAGAGGAAGGTTCTAAGCAGAGGACTAACCTGATCTATTCTACATGTGTATTAATTTACGAGAGCTGCTGCAACCAAGTACTACAAACTGAGCTGTAAAACAACAGAAATGTATGCTCTCACAGTTTTAGAGGCTTGACATCTGAATCAAGGTGTTTACCATGCGGCGTTCTCTCCAAAGCCTTTGGAGGAGGGTGCTTCCTTGCTCCTTCCAGGCATTTCTGGTTATCCGCAGGCACTTCTTGGCTTGTGATAGTGTAACTCCAATCTCTACTTTGATCTTACACATTCTTCCTGTATGTCTTGCCTTTATAGGGCCATCCACTTATGGGAATGCTAGTCATCTTAACTGCTTATATCTGCACTGACCCTGTTTCCACACAAGGTCACATTTGGAAGTACTGGAGGTTAAGACCTTAACATATCATTTTGGAAGAACACAGTTTGACCTATAATGACATGGATAAGAGATCACTCTTGCCCCTCTCTTGCAAAAGGACGATAAAGTGGCAAGAGTGAAAGGGGACCAGTTAGGAAGTCCTTGCCATAGTTAAGGTAAGAGTAAATTTGTATCTTGTTCTAAGTTATTAGCAGGGAAGACTGAGAGAAGATACTGTTGGGGGGCGTCAATGGACCAGCTTGTGAATTAAATGTGAAGGATGAGCAAAGAAAAATTCAGTTATAACTTTGGCATTTTTAATGTTAACAGTGGAAGAGATGAATGGTGGCATTAATTGAAATGGGAAATATTGGCAAAATAACAAAGAACAAATTTGGGGTACAGGAGGAAGTGTATGTGTGTTTAATGTGTTAAGTTTGACACATCAGATCTTCAAGTGGGGGTACCTGATATATCAGTCAGAAGCTCAACAGAGAGTTATGTAAGTGAGTTTTTCAGTCATATGTGAACGTAATAATACAACATGAGTAATAATATAATACAATTAATTAGTATTAATCCAGGTAATGGCCTGGATAAGAAACCACAAAGAAGGAGGCCAGGACTGAGTACTGAGGAATTTCAACAATCTAAAAAGAGGGCTTAAACAAAACTGTTTCTGAAGCATGTCATGATAAATGGAATTCTTCAGCAATATAACTGCTAAAAGGAGCTAAAAAGATGAAATATAAATAGAATGCAGATTTCGAATTTCTATGAAATAATGCTGTGTGGTGGTGGTATTAGTGGCTGTGTGTGTGTGTGTGTGTGTGTGTGTGTGTTGGGAGAGTTGTCTAGAAGATTCTGTTCAGTATAAACGGCTTTTCTATGGAGATATGAATATACACTTGGTATTAAAAGCTAGGTATAAATAAAAGTCTGTGCAAGTGGCTATTTGTCTTTATTGGTAATCAGGGTGAAAGAAATTAAAGAAACTCTCCTGTAATCCATTCACTCTCTTTATTGGGAAGTGGTGGCTTCCAGGGAAAGTCATACAACATAGTCTAATCTCCTCATAAATACACTAATAAATGACCTTCCTGGTTGCAGACTAATGATGTTTACTAAGCGAAAGACTCTTAACTACGTACTGCTCTTGTTTTTGGTAAATAAACTCAGAATTTATGGATTTATGGAAAAATGTCATCTAGGCTGATGTATAAAATGGAAATGTTTCATGAATTAAATGCTCCAGGATGTGTCAGGTAATATTTCACATTCCTCACTTAGAGACTCATTCATCCTGTTCCCGAGTGCATAGCTGATGCAGTGAAGAGAGGAAATGAGGAGACGCCCTCCACATGCCTGCCCTCTCCCTGCGTTTCTTGTGCCTTTTGAAAACTGGCATGTTTGAAGTTATTAGTAATGCTTATTACTGGATAAGATTTCTGATTCTTGTGAATCTGATTTGCCAAATTTACTTTTTGTTAGGTAAGTAATTACTCTCATTCCAAACCTCTCCCGCCTCCTACAAGATAGTTCCCTTAGAGTTTTCTTCACAAAGGCTCTGAAACTGTGGAGTAGAAATGACCCGGGGGACCTGAGCTGTTTGCTGCAGGACTGCTTAACTTTCAGTAATGGGTACCGCTGCTTGGGGTGAGAAAAACAAGGGTTACAAAATAATTAGTTTGAATATTTGAGATCAAAGCTAAGTTTCAACTCTATTTCTACACTATTCTGTGCTATGTATTAGTGTAGAAAAATCTGTAATACATATTGGAAGGAGTCCAAGCTAGAAATTACTAAAACTATAAAATTGTTTGTGTTTTAGAAGTGAAACTTAAGTTATTAGATAAATTTAAATTTTTTTTCAATATTCATTCTCTGGAGGTCCCAGATAGTTAAGATTTCATTGTCTGTACATTGAAGACAAATGGTAAGAAATGGCACTCTACATCAATAATTTGGGCATTATTATCTAAAGTACCTGATATAGAAAGGTGGCATTTTCACAAGGATTGATTTAAACTAATGTTTGTATTCATTTCAAAAGTCCTTCCCCTTTTGCCTTTCTTTAACCTTTCCCACTCATCACCTGCCATTTCACCACCCATAGTGATTTGGAAAAGATGGCCTTACCAGCACATCCGAGAACAGAAGCATCAAGTACCCCCTTTGGAATATGTAAAAAAAAAAAGTATTTGTTTTCTCAATAACTCAAATATTACTTTGAGCATTTATTCCATGTAATAGTAACAGAATAAATGATCACTTCAGTATTTTCAATGTTACTCCAGACCTCACCCTCTATGATTCTTCTTCTCAGGGTGAATAAAATTAAGGGTGTGTATTCAGTGCTCACTGATGTCTCCTGAAAGCTGGCACATACTGATACTGCATGACTCCTGGGTTTTTCTTCCACTGCCTTGCCCTCTTCCACAAAGGGTACAGTCCCATCTCATCTCTGCTGGCACAGGACAAATCCGATATTGCTTCTGTGGCCTCTTGTCACTTCTGAAAGACTCCTGGGTGCTTGTGTCTGAGATGACAACTAGATGTACCCTGTCCAGCCACTGGGCAAGGGACTGCTCTTCCAGCCCATTCCACAGAAAGTGGTTTTGGGCTCACTCTCAATGCCCCTGGCACCAGTCAAAGCCAGTTCTCTTCTACTATTGCTGCATGTTGGCAAAAGACACCTCTGTTGAGCTACTCTCTACCAGGGATTTGTGAAAGAATTAGGACAAAAGGTATCTCTTCACATTCATTTCCTTAAATACACATTCTAGATCGAAGTCCCTTCCCAGATATTTCCAGTACTATTGGGTTCTATTATTTCCTCTGATGACACTTCCAGCCCAGTCATAAAATCTTTAATAAGTCTAGGATAGAAAATCCAACCCATAAATCAGGAAATTTTTTTTTTTTTTATAAAATCTAGTGTTTGCTTTTAAATAACTTTGACGTTTAAAATGTAAATATACTCTAGGAGATCAAAAAAATCTTTTTTTTCAAATTATTATGAGTTTTAGAAATTTTGAAACACTATTTTAAAATAAAAAGATGATTTTTAGCACCCCTTTATGCTCTGGTGTTCTGCTAAGGCCACACTTCCCAGATAGCCCTAGATGGTTGGATTGGCATGTGAAAGGTTGGTTAGAATTAAAGAAGTGAAAAAAAAATGGGGAAGAATTATTGGAATAAGTTATCACATTAGTTTAAATCAAGCAATTCCCCTGCTACAGGGTTGATTCTGGGACAAGAGCAAAGGTAGCCTAGTATTCGAATCTTTTCAAATCCCTACATAAAAATAGGAAGAGGAAATAGCAGAATGAAAAGACTCGTGTACCATTCTTAAAACTAAACCAGGTGAAAAGGTATCATTATGAGCTCAAAAATACAAGTCACTGTAAAAAAAAAATACTTGCATGTTATCAGCATCTGTACAGGAGAAAGCAGAGGGTAGCACCAAGGTATCTGATGGGGCTGAGAAAGAAAAGCTCCAAAATAATCGATAGGTCCTCACTAGGGATCATGGTGAGACAGCCTCAAAACAGCAGCTGAAATGGACAGAGGTGGTGCCCAGTCCAGAAGGTGAGTGCAAGGCATCATTGCAAGATCTGCAAGGGGCTAGAGGACCCATCTATAAACTCCACAGAAGCTGAAAACATCCAGAACTTCTTCTAGGATAAGACCCCCCATTGAGGAGAAAAAGCTCAAGGTAGAATCAAAATTTAGTTAAAAAGTGATATTAGAAAGTGAAAATCCATATAAAAGAGAGGAAGCGATACAGCCAGGAAATCTTAAGAATCAAGTCACCATGCAGTTCTTCACCACACGAACAGAGGAGGATGGTCTGTGAAGGTAGGAAACAACAACAACAACAAAAAGCCCTGAGCCACACTTTTCTTCTAAAAGTTTAGGAAAACCAATTCAAATAAAATTAAAGAATAGAAAAGTATCAGCAAAGGGAATTACAGCTATTACTTTGTAATAAACTTTTATAAACTGTAAGAATACTGAATCATCATGTGTATACCTAAAACTAATATAATTCTGTAAATCAAGTATACCTCAATAAAAAGACTGATATGGAGCGAATTGTTTCCCCTCAAATTTCATATGTGGAAGTACCCCCCACCCCGCCCAGTACCTCAGCAAGTGACCTCATTTGGAGAAAGGATCTTTAGAGAGGTAATCAACTTAAAATGAGGTTATTAGGGTGGACACTAACCCAGTATGACCGATGTCCTAATAAAAAGAGGAAATTTAGAGACAGACACACACACATGGGAAATGCCATGTGAAGATTTAGAGTTATGATACCACAAGTGGTAGTTTTTGTAATGTTATTCTAAGATTTCTGTGCATATAATGTGGGATAAAGTTAATGAATAATTATGGGATTATTTTAATTCTTTCATCCATTATGTCCTTTAGGGCAAGAATTCTCAGAATGGAAAAAAAAAAAGGAAATATAAATTTAACACAAAGGGTTAAATTTTAAAAGTTAGGCTTAAATTTAAATTGCAAGTATGACTACTAAATTGGAAGATACAATGTGGGAAAAAATGACAATCTTGGAAGCCAGAGGAATCTCTAGAGCATAGCTTGTAGTTTGAGTTCCCAGTACCTATGAAAAGAAACCAGCACTCCTTGAAGAAATGCTGAATCCAGGCTGGGGCAGAAAATTTATGTGATGACCCTGGAATATCCTAGTCTCACCAAATACTGAGGAGGCTATCAAAGTCAAATAGGGTCATATCAGCCAACTGGGGGGCCGCCAAACAAATCAAGCAACAACAATAACAGACCAAAGGTGCCAGCTCAAAGAATCTCCCACTAACTTGAAAATGTAAGCTTGAAAAAGAATGAAAATTTCCATTGTTTGAAACTCATTTATTCATTTGAATTGATAAATTGAAAATTATGTCAGAAAAAGAAAACAGCTAATTGATCAACTTTGGAGGATGACAGGGCATCAATTCATTTATTTTGAAAACTTGTAAATGTGAGAAAATTACAGCTACTTAGTCTATTTTTCCTGTACTAACTGTGCCACTGCATAACCAAATACTACACGATGAAGTGCCTCTTTATCTCTTTATAAAAAGCATTTAAACTATTAAATGAGAAAGGAGTGATTGACTTAGTGTCACCATTTTTGCAAACACCCAACAATTTTTGGGATGTACTAGGCATTGAATATCAACCATATTTCTAACAAAGAAAGTTAGACATCATGTACCTTCTACTGCAGAAACACACCTCGGTCTATAATCTTAAAATAGGGATCAAACAAGAATCTGATCCAGCCAACTATATGCAATCAAAACCCCAGACTGTTGGAACATCAACAGATACATTATAAGAAAATTAAAGTAGTGAAGAGGGTACTTATAAAAAGAATTTTAAAATATACCACAGCTTCAAAAAATGGGAAACACTATAGTTTCTAGGAATGTACTTTTAATGATAAAATTGCAAAGAAATTTAAGAAATTGGTTACCATAAAAGTCAAGATAATGATTGCTTTTGGGGAAAGAAGGAATTTAAAATTTGAATGTGACACATGAGGAGTTTCAAGGGTGGGTGACAAAATTATATTTCTTGACTTGGGCATAAATAAATTATGTGGAGATTAGCCTTATAATAACCCATTAAGGAGTACATTTGTTTATGGTGATTTATCCATATCCATATATGAGTTTTATTTTATAACAAAAATGATGAAATATAAATATTTTTAGGCTCCACAAATTTTATATTGAAAATTTGTACTGTATACCCAATTTTGTTGGGCAGGTTATCTCCATTATTGCCATGACTCTGTTATTTGAAATCATTAACTATGGGAATTAGAAAGAAAGAGAAGAGATTAAGAAAAGAACATAGCATAGCAAGGGAGTGGGTATAGCTCATTGGTAGAGTGCATGCTTAGCACTCACAAGGTCCTGAGTTCAATCCACAGTATCTCTATTTTTAAAAAAAGAATAAAAATAAGTGCTCATAAAAAATAATATAAAGTCATAAGACAAGAAAAGAGCATAGCAAGTATAATTTACTAAGCACAAGTGCCAAGTTGACCCTTCACATTAGGGAGTAACAGGAACCCACTATGTGAGTGAGCAGGTGGACTGACCAGAGAGGATTTCTTTGATAATTTATGAAGGATAGTAGACATGGAGAAACATCTCATTTTTCTTAACTATTTAAAGCTATTGAAAGTTATCAAAATTTCCTAAATAAAGCTATCAAGTTACACTATATGTCTTTAGGGCCAAAACTAGTCTGGGAGGTGAGAGTAGACACATAGTGAAGCTTCCAGATAGCAATCAAATTCAATATATACAGAACCCTCGGGTGTACTGCAACACAGATAACTCTAATACACCTTAATGAGCTTTCCCAAATAGGGTGACAGCTTCCCTTTCACTCAGTAAAGTAACTAATGAATCTAACTCTCTTATAGTTCATTAGGATCTCAAAAAGTTTTCTTTCTGCTCAACATCCAGATTCCCTGAGTCCTACAGTACATCTGTTTTCTTTATCAGTTCATGGTATCTGAGAAAAGTTACTCTAACCCTTAGGTCTTCTTTGGGAGAAAAGGGAAAAGGAAGAACAAGTGAGCGAATCACATATATTCACAGCAAAATTGCTCTAACTAAATAAATACACAAGGGGATATATGAATAAATGAAAATCATACTTGGGGAAAGATGTTATTTATATAATTTAATCATGTAATTAGCATTTATCTCAAACAAGGAACTGCAGAAGAGCTGACCAAGCTTGGATTTCTGTGGCTTGAATGCATGCTTCGGAGGTACCAGGTACCACAAGGACTAAATCTGACTCTAGAGGGACTCTGTGCATATGAGGAGAGATCCTTTGGTAAGAGGCAGGTTTCTCTTTCCTAAGCAATTCTGCGACAGCAGTCAGCAGAAACAAACCCTGCAGCACACGACCCAGGAATGCCTTCTCGTGAAAGGAGATTTTTTTTTTTCTTTTAATGTTCGGAGTTTACATACAGTTCATTACTGGTTGGGTAGTAGAGTACACTTGGATATAATGGATAGGGAAGTGAAGCATGGAATATGAGTGCAGTCACCATACATTTCTGAACTTTGGGAGAAGTCAGCAACTTCTCAAATATCTCAACTCTGACTCTGAAAGAATAGCTTTATGGGCTGATTCCCCTAAGAATGTGTAGTACCCTGATCAGTTTAGGGTCACAGGTCACAAATTTCTGACAACTGGCAAAGGCCAAGTAGCATTCTAGTGCAGTAAAAACAAAGAATTCTCCACCTTTCTACCTTCACTCAAGTGCTGGTGGTTTTAGACTAAAGTGTGTGTGTGTGTCTGTCTGTGTGTTTACAAAACTACAACTAGAGTTCTGGGAACACAATTGTACATTAAACTTCAGATAGTTAGCCTGAGGGCTCCAACTATGTGTTTCCCTCATTTGGAAAGCATGAGCTCCATGCTGGAATATTCTTGCACATCTTTTTAACTCATTCAATTCTTTCAAAGTAAAGCTAAAGAAAAAATTGATGTCAAATTAATACAAATTCTGAGACCCTGAACTTACACACTCATTCTAGTTAGAAGACAACTCAGCTTCTACAATATCTAAACCCTACCTTAGAATTGCAAACCCTCTTGTTGAATTTGGTCAAAATGAAAAAGTGGGGAGGATGGATTTTGGAATAAAAATTAACAATGGTTTTGGGTTTTAGACTTTTAATTTAAAAGCAATAAAATTTGACCTAAAATTGTTTTTCTTTCTGACTTTGTTTCTGGATTTAATTCTTTTCAAGAGAAATTAAACCTTTAATGTTCCATTTATCTTTGAAATTTGATCATAGAAAAAGGTTTTATTAAAATTATGGGCATCTCAATGTGGTTGACATTTTGCTATTGAGGTGACTAGTATTTTAATAATAGAAATCCCTTACAATTTCATTTCATCTCATTACAGAATCTCTAATAGATTATATTAGACAAGGTGGCTGAACAAAATTTGTGAGAGGAAACAGAATGATAAATGAGTTTTCAGCCTTGTGAACAGAATGACCCTGAAAGAAACTTACTAAAGACAAATCTGACCCATTTTGGAGATTTCTGACAGTATAAGTTTTATCCCCTCTGCTGATGAATGGTCTCAGGAAGAGACCCAAAGGAGCAGTCATTGGTACTTGGAGAAATGCCTCAAGAGGTTCTAAAGACTTACCATCTTGATGACTGGTAACTGTACCTTCCCTATTGGTCAGTCATTGACTTGTGGTTAAATCCAGTAGGTTAAGAGTGGGGAAAAAGCTAGTGATATGACTCTTGCCTCCCTCTTTCCCTTTAACCAAGGAAATGACGTGGCTCGGGAATTAGAGGATAAGGTAAGTTGACGCCCAGTGTCTACTGCTCACTCCTAACGTGCCTTCCTCTGATGCAGAGGTTGTGAAATGCCGCCTTCCCTAGATACCTTTATCTTCATCAACAATAGTGTTAATATTTTACTCTTTTCACTGCTGATTCTTGTAATACCCAATTGCTTCATAACCTGAAAGAGATGAGTACTGTTTTCTGGACTTCATCACAACCCATTACATTAAAAAAGGGAAAACACACCAATTTAAGAGAATTAGGAAAATATAGGAAAGCAGATTGTGTTCTTTTTATTTTGAGTTATTTGACTTTTCCTCACTAATGAAAAGAGGTCTTAACATTTTACAGACAGTAATCTTTTGTCTGGCAAATACTAACTCACATTTCATCAAACTGGTATTCCCACTACTCCCATCCATCCTTCATATCATTGCAAATGATCTTTCTAAAATTTAAATTTAATTATATTAATCCTCTGCTTGAAACCTTTCATTTCAGGCAAGACAAAGTTGAAATTCCTTGTTCAAATAAGGTTCTCATCTGTCTGGCCGCTGCCTACCATTTCAAACTTACGTCTCACTTCAGTTCCCCTGGTTACTCTGTCATCACCCTTGTGCTGCTTAAACCCACTCTCTACACAATGCACCAGCAGTAGGAATACACTCATGTCCATGTCCTGCTCAACACCCTGTAAAATCCCCTCCTGACCTAGCACATACAATGCAAGCTCATTAAAACAGCCTTCAAGGTGACCCATGACCTGACTATAGCCTTGCTCCGCAGCCCCGTTTTTCTGTCATGATTGATGTCACACTTCATGCTTAAACAATGTAAAACCGTGTATAGAGTCCCCAGAGATACAATATAATTCCTAACCTCTGAGTCTTTGCTCATACAGGATTTTGTTTTTGAAATGTCATCCCTTTCATGTTTATGGCTCTCTCCCAATTTTTAAGTCGTAACCCACATGTCCCTCCCTCCCTCCCAAACTCTAAGAGAAGTGAGATGGCGCTTACTGCGTGCTGCTGGGATATCCTGTGCAGACTTCTATAATAGCCCTTTCTACATCGTTTATAATTATCCGATTGTATGTATTTCCCCCACTGGATTTAAGCTCCTTGAGAACAATGACTTACTTAATCATATGATTTCTTCTCTAATGCTTGAAGAACAGAAGAACCAACAGTTACATGTTGGATTGAACACTGAAGAATGAAGTAATATATTTTATGGTTAGTCGTTACAGGGAATTGCTGAAAAATCCTTGACTGCATCTTGCAGTTTCACAGACCCTTAGAGTGTACATTGAGGTAGCATTTTTGGATGACAATATCTTTCATATTTAACATACAACACTACCTTTTCCCAGAAATTCCACTATTAGAAAAATATTCTAAAAATACTGTAATAATGTTATACTATTATTTTATAATGACATAAATATTTATATTATACCCACAAAATATCCTATAGATACTTAGATTATGCCACAGAAGATAGTTCTTTGCAATGGCTGTGATGGCAAGTAAACTGTAAGCCATGGTGATTAATTTTGCATGTCAACACGGTACACAGGTTTTAGTCAAACATCAATCTAGATGTTGCTGTGAAGGTATTTTCTTTAGGTATTTCTCCAAGAGACAGAGAGAGAGATGGAGATATAGATCAATACAGATATATAGGTATACAAATACAGTCACACCTGTCGGTTCTGATTATCTGCAGAAAGCTGACTAACACAACTACCTGAAGGAAAATGAACAAGGAACTATTTAGGTAAATGGTAATAATTTCCCACCCAAACCTTTTACCACTACTGTAGTGTTATCAAAAACTAGTAAGGCAGATCTTTCTGTGTTAAGATAGAAAACAAGTCATGAAAAACTTTCTGATGTGTACGTAGTACCATTGCCATTTAAAAAAATCCATTCATGTAGATGTGCAGATATAGAGTAACTACCAAGTTGATAACAATGGTAATCTGAATAAGTGGATTGTAATTGTTATTGTCTGTTTTCTTAACAGTATATTTTGAATTATTTTCAGAGGCCCCACTATAGTTATTGTAAAATAATAACAAAGTCACTTTTTGGAAGTACAAATTACTTCATACCTGTTCTCATACATCTCTTCCTTGTCAATTTTTTTTTTTTTTTTTTTACTGGCAATACAGCCCCCTTTCCTCTCTTCATTTGTCTTGACAGCACATAACCAGATTCCAGGGTTTCAGATCATGACTCACCTTTTCTCAGAGCCTTTTCTGACACATCCTTTCTGAGTAGAATTGCTTACTACTTTCTCTGAGTTACCACTGAGCCCTGAACAAAATATACCAAATCCCAAGTAATATACTACTGAGCTACTTCTGTCTTCTAGATTGCTCTTGAATACCATCTGCCAAATTTACCAAATGTGTATCTCTGTCACGTCGCTCCATACAACCTCACAGTTAAATGATTAAATGTGTGCTTGACACCTCCACATGGATATCAAAGAGGTGTCTCAATTCTCACACGCCCTAAACCAAATTGCTGGTAACAGGTAATCACTCTCTGCCAACAGATGGCACAGACTGAGAATATTAAGTGGTCTATATCTCTAACTGAAGATTGAAGCTGTATCCAAGGTGAAATAAATGCTAAGAAAGAAAAGTGTTTTTAATCTACTGTACTCAAATTACTATGTTGGTTGGAGACTGGAATTAAATCACTGCTGTGATAATTCAAATACAACAACCATGCAAACACTAAGCAAACCCCCATTGGAGCAGCTCTTTGTAAATGCTGTCCAGTAATTTCAGTAAGCTATAGATCCTCTGCTGTGTTAATGCAAACATAACAGATGGTTATGCAAATGAAGTGCACGCACTAAATCTTAGTAGTGAATGTAATTAATTATGAACTTATGAGTTGGAATAATTTCAAGATGCTTTCCATCTAAAGATAGTTTGAAAGGAAAGCTTGAGCATTCTAGTAAAATCAAAAGTGGTTGTAGGCTAATGGGCATTTTGAAGACTTAGCAAAATTTCTTAAGGCATTTTATTTATTATAGCTTTAATTAAGTTTAAAATGCTGACATATTTTCCTGATTCTAAACAATATTCAAATCCCGGAAGGATAGGCAAATACGTCAAACATTCTCACAGTGCTATAGGATAATCCCTAATTGTTTACTCTAGAATTTGTTCATGATCATCAGACAGCCATCAAAACTTAGTTCAAATTCCCTATAGCATTCAATTATTGGGAGCTATAAAAATGAGAATTACTGATTAGCACACTAACTTGGGTTTCCATAGCGACAGAATTTTTAAATCCTTGTCTCTATTTTTATGCATTTGTTTTTTGTTTCTTTATTTGAAGCAGAATGAAGTTTCAAAGGCTACTAAGGATTCATAGCATAGCTGAGATCAACATATCATTCATACCAATGCCACTGTGAGAGTGATTCATAGGGGTCCCTAAGCCTCCCTGAGTCTGTTTTTACATCTCTAAAATGAGGAAGAAAGTTGGATAACTGTGTAAGAGAGATTATGCTTTAAATGCTTTAAAATGTATTATTTATGTGGCTAGTATCCTTTAAGTGTGGGGTTATATAAAAGATTTTATAAACTGATTTTTCTTGTTATTTGCATATTATTTGATCTGGATTAACATCCAAGGAAACAACGTGTCTTCACTTTCAAGATATAGCCAAACTAAAATATTAGATTATTATCATATTAAAAGGGAAAAAATAAACTGTGGCAGTGCAAAAATATTAACAACTAGCAAGTATCATAAACTAAAACAAGTAGGATGATATGCCATTTTAAAAGGTAAACAATGAATTTTCCATATATGAGACATCAAAGTCAGAATTCCCATGTACTATAGACATAAAAATTTTATTTGAGCACTTTTAAAATGAAATATAAACAATTTTATTTTTCCATCTTAAGAAAAAAGTACAAAATACATCTTACTAGCGTTAAATCTGTCATTTTAAAAAATTCACTGATATTAAATGTTGATGTGTACATTATTTTGCCTTTCCCTATGGTACATAGCAAAAAAGCAAGATGACAAAAAAAAAAGAAGACAAATGAACTTTAATATAAAACAGAAACAGTCTCACAGACATAGAATACAAACTTGTGGTTGCCAGAGGGGTGGAGGCTAGAAGTTTGAGATTTGTAGATACTGACAGGTATATATAGAATAGATAAAAAAGTTTATATTGTGTAGCACAGGGAAATATATTCAAGATCTTGTAGTAGCTCATGGTGAAAAAGAATATGCAAATGAATATATGTATATTTATGTATGACTGAAAAATTATGCTGTACCCCAGAAATTGACACAACATTGTAAACTGACTATAACTCAATTGAAAAAAAAAAAAAAAGGCAAGATGATGATACTGTCTCTGGGGTTAGAAAACATGTTCTTTTTTCTTAATATTAAATTCAAGCCTACTTCTACTTAAAATCATTGAGTAAAGTGACTTTAAAAAAAAAGAGAGAGTAAAGTTAAGGAAAGAACAAATTAAGTACTAAGAGCAAAAATAACATACAGAAGAAAGATAAAAGGAAAATGCAGTGAGGAAATGACTGAAGATGGAGCTATAAGGTGCAAAGAGGAAGCAGTCATGAGGCTGAGAAGCAACAAAAGGTGGAAGAAAGCAGAGAGAAAAGAAGATTAAATAAATCAGATTAAAAAAGTCTTTCAAATGTATCAAATGTGATTTCTCCAACAGTTTATTATAGTTTTAAAGTGTTACAGAGTTGCTGTATATGACTGTGAATTCCTAAATATTGTTTGATGGAAGTTTAGGTCTACTGGTCAATAGATTTGCAAAAAAAGAGAAGTTCGTATCTGCTAATAATGTGTGTTTTTAGTTTTTGGCTCATTTCTGGGAGAAATTCTTAAGTGAAAATTTTGCTCAAGGGCAGATTTTTGCTATTCTTATTAAAATTAACTGGAAGCATTGACAGAAATGTTAAGACTTCGTATTGTAGCTTAAGTTACAACATTACTGTAGAATGATGCAAATTCATAATCCGTGTACTAAGGTAAATCATGAACTATTCTGCACAGATCCTAAAGTAAATAAGTTATTTTGCCTTAGGAAAAAATATCTGAGCACATGAGGTAACCATTGACTTCTTCCAAGCTGTTTTAAGGAGAAATTATGTGGCTTTCAAATGTGTAGTGTAAGCATTTGGTAACTAGTCCCAGTGCATGAATGATCATCGAAGTTTAGCCTTTGTCTTCCCAAAATTGCAATACCTTCTATGGAGTCTAATGGAAATATATATTCAGAGATACAGAGCTGTCAATTTTATCCATTTTAGCCTCTAGAAAAAGTTAAGTAAGTTATTTTGAAATTATTATTGTTCTTTTCCTATAGAAGAGGCTGTAATTAGAACATGATAAATACTGATGATCATGTAGGAAAATTTGCAGTTCTGAATCAGATACTGACAATTGCCTAAGATATTATTAACATATTATAAAATATATTATATATTTCATATGTGATTTATATATTATTATAATTTTATTTGATACTGAATGCGTAAGTATCTATAAAGTGCTTAGAAGTATGTGTAGCATATGTATGTGTGTGTAGCATATGTATAGTAAGTCCTATATAGTTATCCCCTACCGAGTAGTCCACTTCCGTTTCATACTCAACACACCTAAAGGAGAATTCACAAATTTCTCTATATATGTAATTCCTCATTTTTTTAAAATGCATCCCATTCTTCCACTTCTCCAAATCAAAGTCCCAAATTCATTTTACACTTTTCTCTCTCCTGCTTGTATCTATTCAGACAGTAAATCTTTATATCTTTACTTTGCCTTGATTCATGTTGTCTTTATAGCTTTCTCTAATAGAATACTTCAGTTGGGCTACAATGACTCCACTTTTCTATTTCTCCATATTATATGTTACTGCTATATTATTCTTCTGAAAATATTTTCCATATTGCTACTTGCCTGTTGAATAACTCAAAATGGATTACTGTGATCTACTGAATTAATTCCAACCATTTCTTCCTGAAATCATTAGTCTTCCGTAGTTAAACATAGATGCTCATTTATTTTCCTCTCCCATTTCCCCATATAGACCACCTCAGATTCACCATACAGGTATTCTGAAAATTTTGATAGCACGTTATTATTCATAGAATATCTTATTTTCATTAATCTTGTTATCACTTAGATTTATGCTAGACAAAAATATACCATGTTCTAAATTTAAGCTGCTCAAAGACTATATAATATTATCATGGTTAAATATCTCCACATGCATGACATTATATTTACTGACAATATAAACAATATCTTGTTTTCCTGAACCCTAGTGTAAGAATCTAAGGTCTAAAAAAGCGGTGAAGTGTTATTTTGAGATTCTCACAGTCAAAATTTAAAGTGGGAAGGGCCCTGAGGAGAGGTATGGTAGAATTCTTACTGTTTTATGAGAGCCAGACATTCATTATTAGGATTGGGAGAAAGAACTAGGACATTTCACAGTCTGTAAAATGAACATAATAACAGTTCTTTAAAATGATAATGACTTAGCTAAATTGATATTGAAATGTGTCAAGATTTTTACTTTTCCAGTAAAAAATGGTGGTCAAATTTTAAAAATTAAAATAGAAAAAGAACCAAAGTGTTTTAGGGAGAATTAGAGAGGAGCTGCCTATGATCCGCATTTGGAGCAACAAGGAGACTAGTAAATAATGTGATTCAGTACCAGGACAGTACCCTGCAGATTCCTCCCTGTACATAAGGAAGCCCCTCCTTCCTCTCAAAGTCTACCTTAATATAACTTCTTTTAATCAATCAAATTAAGATGTAATGTACTGTGTTTATTTTATTTCCTGTGAAAAAAAATAAACCATTAGATTAACTCCCTGAATGATTTATACTTGAACTGCAAAATGTAACACTGAAGTATTATGGCTTTCACAAACATTTTTTTATGTTATATGCTACTAATAATAAGAAATCTATGGTATAATTAGCTTGAAAATGCCTATGATAAATATTATGAATATTCTGACTATCTCATTTGCATTCAAAATTGCTTTGCTTGTCAGTTATTGAGGAATATCAGAATGCTCCTAAATACTAACTTTACACATAGGTTTGTTGATGGAGTCAATTACATGAAACTTAAAGGTATATTTGCTTTCTGTTAAAAAATGAATTATAAACTTAAAAAATTATCCTGGCTATAAAAGTATAGAACATACGACACTCACACACACATGGACTTCTTAAAGCTGAGTCATTCATTTAGGTTTTTTACAAGTTAGGGTGTGTGTAACAAATTGGACAGAAATAGAGTCCATTGAGTTTTAAATGCCCTCATTTCTGGAAATTATGTATGCCTCTCATTTTATTCTCTGGCAATATTTATACATGTTAGGGAAGGACTAGTTAAAGACTTTGATGTTTAGACTATTGATATATTTCTTAAACTCAAGTTACTCTTCCCATTTTCCTAGATATCATTTTCTTCATTTTAGAACTATTTTATTTACCAACATAAGATGTAGATGTTAACTTTATAGATTTTTCTACAGCATCTCCTTCTACATTTCTCCCCATGATTTTTATTCCTGTATTAGTCACCTCAGGTTGCCATAATAATAAAACACATATTGGGTGGGTTAAATAGCAGAAATTAATTTTCTCACAGGCTTGGAGGCTGGAAATCCATGACTAAGGTGCCAGCAGGGTTGCTTTCTGGGGTGACCTGTCTTCCTGGCTTGTGGATGGCCACCTTCTCACTGTGGTTTCACATAACATTTCCTCTGTGCTCATACAGAGAGAGGTCGATCTTTGGTGTCTCATCCTTTTCTTATAAGTGCACCAGTCCTATCAGGCTAGAGCCCCAACCTTATGATTTAATTTAATCTTATTTACCTCATTACCTATCTCAAAGTATAGTCACAATGGGAGTTGGTGTTTCATCATTTGAAATTTGGGGGGTGGACACTATCCAGTCCATAAAAACCACTGGTGACAATTTCTTTTTGCATTTTCTTGACTCTTTAAGTTTCATGGAACTTCAATCTAATGTTTTGGATTAAAAATTGTATCAAAGCATATATAAAATAATATTGTCCTAAGTTCAATAAGTATCTGGAGTGTATCTACTTCCAAGGGCAAAAGATAAAACTGATAAAGTCACTCTATGCTTCACAACTTCAATAAATGTTATGAAATCGGTGATATCAACCTTTCCATTAAGGTTTCATAAAATATAGAAATGATGATTCTTCTTCATCAAATTATATCTTAAAATTCTGAAAGAACTCTGACACTGTATTTCCTGTTCCTTAAAGAAAAACACTCCAAACAACATACAGTGCATATAAAATATACTGACACAATGAAGAGAAAATATTTCTTCTCAGATTTGTATTTGACAGTCATCAAGAAACTGAGAAAATGAAATTTTCTATTTTAACTTGTCATGTGAAGCATTTCAGATCCTTTAATCAAAATGTGATGTATATAAGCATATATATACAAAATATGTGTACATATATACACACATAAAAACTAATTATATGGCCCTGGAAAAGGTTTTAAATTTGCTGCAAGTAAATTTTCTTATTTACAAAAAATACTTTGTATCACATTTACATTTTACAGTAATTTATTTGATCTTAGTTTGGTCATCTTGACGTTTTTGAAGGCTTACAAATTATTTCCATAGGTTACAACTTTTCAGCTTTTATCTCCAGTACTTTTGAAGTTATAGAGTCTATTTTATACAACCAATTGTTAAGTCACAGTATTCCAAGGTATTCTTTATAATGTATATCTCTGTACTTCAGAGTCGGGAATAAATAGGATCTTTTGAATATGCCTCATTAAATATGAGGAACTCAGCAAAGGTAGCTCTCCTCATACCAGTTCACTTATCCTCCCACACACATCTTGATCTATTTTAAAAATTCATCCAAGAATGATTTTGTCAGCTTGTTTATTATTAATCTGATTAAATTTAGTACTTCATTATTTTTATACCAAATATGAACAACATTTATGCTGTTTGGCATCTAATATCTGCAGAATTATATCAGCATGTATGTATGCATTTCTGTACATATATTACATATATAATAGATATATCTGTATATACTTTTAGCCCTTACAAGATTTCCATGAATTATGTGTTACTACTATTCTCATTTTATGTTTGAGGAAATCTGAATTCAGAAATTTAAAATAATGTTTTCCAGTGCTACCTAAGTAAAAACAGTAAAAGAGGCAATGAAATTATGTCAGTTATGTCAATCTGGCTCCAGAGCCATGGTGTACAATTCTCAAAAACCATCTCACATCCTTGCTTGCCTACTTTCTTCCTTGAATTGATGCAGCAGCCAGCCATATGCAGGAGTGACTTGACAGCACCCTGCCACAGCTGCACAGGGCACTTCTTACTTTCTGATCCAGATTCTCTGCTGCTCCTCTTAGGAAGCCTGTGGGAATCCATTCAGACAATCTAATGAATGTGCAAAGTAAGTAACATGAATGCTGATGGACTCAGATTATTTGAAAGTATATATTTCAGGATCTAGGACAAGCACTAGAATTTTTTTTTAAAATAAATGTAATCAATGTGAAAACAGGTGAGATCAAATCAAATCAAATGATCAGTTAAAATCAGAGATGGCAGAAAGAGAGAGATTCAAGAAAAAAGAATAAATGCAACAAATAGAAAACAGTTACAAACAAGATTTTAGAATGAGAGGAATGAGCAGAGATAAAGAGGTGCATTATATAAAGATAATGCAGCAAATATCCAAAAAAGACATAGCAGTCCTAGCAGTGTATGCACCTAACAACAGATTATCCAAATACAGAAAGAAAATCAGATAGAAATGAAAAGAAAAAAAATTTTTTACTTTTATTTTCAGAGTTCAATAGCCCTCTTTAAGTAATTGACAAATAAATCAGACAAAATGTATTTGGATGACATGAACATCATTATAAGTCAACTTAACCTAATTGGCACTTATGAACATGTTTGTTATCCAACAACAGCAGAATACATGTTCTTTTCACACTCACATAGAACATTCACCAAAACAGACTACACTTGAGTCCATAAAACACATCCTAATAAATTTAAAGGAATAAAAATCATATAAATTATGTTCTCAAACCATAATGAAATCAAAGTAAAATTTAATAAAAGAAAGAAGAATTCCAAGATACTTTGATCTCAAGGAGGTGGATCATACCTCCCCACTCCTTAAGAGGAGGATGCACTCATAGTCACTTCCAAAAAACAAAGAACATGAAGAATGGTAAACGTGACTTTTTACTAGGTAGACCTGAGAAACACAACCTCAGCCAGGTCATCAAAGTTAACATCAACAATGATGAGTCATGTCGATGAGAAACTCACAACCTAGAGGAGCCTGAGAAGACCTGGCTACTAAATGTCAGTGATATATCCTAGACGGGAGTCTAGAACAGAAGAACATTAGGTAGAAACTAAGGAAATTTGAATAAAGTATGGAGTACAGATAATAATATCACACCAATGTTGATTCATTACTTGTGAGAAGTGTAGCATACTAATATACAATGTTAAAAGTAGGGGGAAAGAACTACAGCATATATGGAAACTCTCTGCACTATTGCCAACATTGTCCTATAAGTAACTATTCTAACACAGTTTATTTAAAAAGAGTCAGATGAGTGACATCAAGAACTGAAGTGTTACCTACCCATAGAACCTACTATAGAGGTGTTGCTTAGTAAGTTAAGTCTTCTATCTGTTTTTAGTTGTTTCAAAATTACCTATGTAATTATGTTTTATTCTATGTTTATTATGCCAGTGTATCAATAATTTAGTCCATCAAGACATTATAGGCAGAAGTAGAATTACTACAAGTAGTTTGGTGCTTACAGAGTCATTGGAAAGGGTAGGGGATAAGCCTCTGCACCTTGAGTTTCAAGTCACATCACTGCAACTGCAATCTGGTGGTCAGGATACTGCTGTCATCCTGTGACATCACTGCTGCCACCCCAGCTGCCTGTTACCCAGACAGTGGGTAATTACGCAGTGGACTGTGGGGTCCGTTGTGGCTCAAACCCTTATGCTTATCAAGCTAGCTTCTCATCCACACCACTGCAAAAAGCTGATACATCTCACTGCTGCCTTCAGAGTCAAACCTGAGTAAAACCCATTTCCTGTACATAATTTACATAGAGATCATTAGTGATCAATTTATATTTAAAAAATTCATTTTAGCATTGTTATGTTTTATTTTTTAAAAAGCTTTACTTTTTAGATGAGTTTTAGGTTCACAACAAAACTAAGTGGAAATTATATAGAATTCCAGCATACCCCCATACCCACACATGCACACTCTCCTCCTAGTATAAATATCCCACATCAGAGTGGTAAAATTGATGAACTTATGTTGATGCATCATTTCATTATAACCCAAATCCATAGTTTACATTTGGGTTCCCTCATAGTAAACTCTATGGGCTTTCTGAATGTGTAACAATGTGTATCCGTGATTATAAGACTAGTTTTACTGCCCTAAAAATCCACAGTGCTCTATCTAGTCATCCTTCCCTCTTCCTGATTTTAGGTTCTTTAATTATGTAAAGAAAAAAGAATTAACACCAATTCTTCTCAAATTCTTGCAAAAGAATATTTCCAAACTCATTTCACAAGGCCAGCATCATTGTTATACAAGAGAAGGATACTATAAGAAAAAAAAAATTACAGGTCAGTATCCCTGAATAACACGGATGCAAAAATCCTCAGCAAAATACTAGCACATTGAATTCAGGAGCAAATTAAAAAGAATACACACCATGATCAAGTGGGATTTATCCCTGGAATGCAAGAGTGGTTCAACATATGCACATTAATCAGTGTGATGCACCACATTAACAAAATAAAAGAGTAAAAATCATGTATATACAGAGAACAGAGTAGTGGTTACCAGAGGGGAAAGGGCAGGGGTATGGCAAAATGGGTAAAGAGGGTCAACTATATGGCGACAGGTGGAAACAAGATTTGGTAGTAAACATGCTATAGTGTATACCGAACTAGAAGTATAATGTATACATGAAACTTGTGTAATATCATAAAACACTGTTACCTTAATAAAAAATAAGTGAATATCACTGGAAGGAGGAAAAATGAAAGAAAATGTGATATACATACACAATGGAAAATTATTCAGTCACAGAAAAGAAAAATTCCTGCCATTTATGATATCCAGAATGAACATGGAGGGTATTTTGCTGAGTGAAATAAACCAGACAGAGAAAAAAAAACACTGTATGGTATCACTTACAGGTGGAATCGCAAAAAAAAAGGAAAAGTAAGTTGATTTCATAGATACAGAGAACAGAAGGGTGGTTGTCAGAGTCCAAGGTAAGGGGAGATGGAGAGGTGTAGGTCAAAGGGTACAAATGTTCAGTTGTAAGAAGAACTTCTGAGGATTTAATGTACATCATGGTGACTATAGTTAATAGTATAGTGTTACATACTTAAAAGTTGCTGAGAGTAGATCTTAAGCATCCTGATCACACATAAAAATTAACTATGTGATATGATGGATGTGTTAATTATCTTAATTTCTTTAATTATTCCACAATATATATGCATATCAAACCACCATATTGCACACTTAAAATATATACAATTATATTTGTCAATTATTCCCCAAGAAAGTTGGGTGAAAAAAAGAAAGGAGATCATAAACTTTTGCCCATCCAAAGAAAGATTAACTTAATTTTGAAGAGATGTTCTTATAATTAATATAATATAGTTATAATCACTTTATATTCATTTTATATTGATACATAACAAATTACTATAAATTTATCCACATAAAGCAACACAAATTTATTATCTCATAGTTTCTTTGGGTCAGAAATCTGAGCACAGCTTAGGTGGATTTTCTGCTCAGGGTCTCAGAAGCGGGCAATCAAGGCCCACCTTCTCGTCTGGAGGCTTGACTGGAGAAGAATTCAATTCTAAGCTCATTCACGCTGTTGGCAGAATTCATTCCCTTACCGTTGTGTGAGTAAGGATGCTGCGTTTTTGCTGACCATCTGCTGGAAGCTGCTTCACGTGCAAGAGGCTGCCCATGGTTTCTAGAGGCTGCCCACAGTTCCTTGCCAAATGAGCTTTCTTAGCATGACCGTTTATTTCGCCAAGCCTGCACGGAGAATCTGATCTGAGGTTTTAATTATATCTCCAAAAGTTCTTCACCTTTCCCGCATTCTATTGTCTAGAGGCAAATCTGAGGTCCCGCCACACTCAGCGGGAAGGGACTACACCAGGCATGAACATCCAGGGGCAGGAATCATGGGGCCCACTCCAAGGTCTGCATTGTACACCAAGTGATAATAGTGATTTTGTTTTGTGCAGTTAGGATCATGGACTTTGAGGAGAACAGATGGGTTATAGTTCTAGCTCTAACAATTGTCAGCTTTGTCAAGTTACATCACTTCACTTCTGTAAAGATCAATTCTTCCATACATAAAGTACGGATACTAAGACCTACTTCATAAGGAATACCACGTGAGATGATAATTCTCAGCACTTCCTCTCATACCTACCACTTACAAATAATTTGAACTTTTAATTATTATTATAATTACTAAATATGTACTTTTTGAGTAATCATAATATATTTTTTAGAATAAATAGATTAAAAAGATATGTACTAGCTGTTTAACTTTATTTTTACTAAGATCCTAGTTCTGAGCCCAAATCTGTAAAAGGGAATTTGATTATACTAGACCTATAAATAAATTATTTAAGTGGAAATGGCAAGAATTTTTTTGTAATCATTCAGCTTTTGGGTACTTTAAAATTAGCTCCAGAGGAAATGATTCTGTCTGTCAACACACTTGTTTTCCTACCAAGTTATCCAGCACTGTTTGAGGTTTTTCTAATGTTGTGTCTTTTTTCCCCAATTATGTTTTCCACTTTCCTCCTGGCTGCAGATTTCAACTCTATACAGTGGCAGCTTAAATATTTATAAAGCATAAGCTACAGACTTTCTTTCAAACCTGCCTTAAAATTGAAAAGTGAAACTGAAAATGTAGTGATAACATCAAAAACAAATATGTTGACTTGGCGAATTCTGAAGTGCACAAAGAAGTTTTGGAAAACCGTGGTTTTTCTATCCCTGTTTCCAAATGACAGCAGGCCTATTTCTTCTCATAATACTTTGCAATTCTATTTTTAAATTGACACCAAAAAATCAATGCTGATAATTTCAGAAGCTACCAACTCTACTTGATTGTGAAAATCCAACTGGAAATTCACAGAGTTGGCGTCCCTTCCCTCCAAGGGTCCAGAATAAGGAAATGAAAGGGAGAAGGGGAACTGTCATTTGTTGAGAGTCAGCCACGTATGAGCCACTTTCTTTCACTTTTATAAATGCTTTTCTTTAATGCTTTCACTTCATGAAATGCATTAGGGAAAGAGAGGAGTTCTAAAACATATGACCAATTTCATAATTTCAGTTTGTAATCTTGTAATTTTTTTAATCTTAGATTGATGTTTGTCAAAAAAATTTTCAATATTTTCTACTGCCTATCAAATCTATCCACAAGTTAAAAAAATACTTTATCACTGATAAGGTGGACTTTGACACACACAAATATGCATGCACAAGCCCGTGCATGCACACACACCATACCTATGAGGAAATTTTGAAGGTTTTTTTTTTTTTTTTTTCAAAAAAGGAAGGAGAGGGGAGGTATTGACTATAATTTAAGAAGTCTGAGGAAAACAAGAAAAATTATGGGTATATTGAAGAGCCTTTGAATATGATTATGAAGTTTGTTCAGTTGTCCTGGAGGAAGACAACAAGTGGTGGCACAGAGCTTCTTCTAAACTAGAGGATGAGTCGGTCTAACCCTGAAGCTCACCTAATTTATATTCTTAAGTATCAGCTTTATTGATAATAAAGATTCTACTTTAATTTTTATCCACCAGAACCTTCTTTTTTTTTTTCCCTTAACAGATGTTGAACTTAAGTGAAGAAAATAGAAATACCATCCATTGAATTTCTTCAAACCCTAACAGAATGGTGAGTTTACAGTGATGACTTTTTTATATTAAATAATATTAATTCTAATCAATTACCTTTGATATATTGCATTTTGCCTTTTATGCTTATTTGTGTGTTTCTCATTCTTATAAAACTGCAATTTCCTGTGTGCAGTGATTATTGCTGTCTTATTTTTATTGTGACTTCCCTTTGAAAAGAGACAAATAAGCCTACTAAGCTGGAACACTACTCTGCCTTTTTAAGCAAACATTATGGATTTTGAGTATTTGTTCTAGTCAGCAAGCCTATCAGAGTTCACAGCACAACTGACAATTAAACAGACACAGATTTTTTTAAGCTACATTATTATAAACTCCTCATTCTGATTGTTCTGTTATTGTAGGTTCAAACAGAAGTCACAACCATTGGACAAATAATTAAAGCCAACTTTAACGCATGTTTGTAGATAATAAGATCTTACTATTTATAGAACAGGATATAATTTCACAAGTTTTCCAATACTTTTTCAAATTCTAGCCTCTCATCCACTTGGAGGTATATGAATATATAACTGAAAACTGTATTTGTCTGCCAATCTGCAGAATTTGAGAACTTTATGGCTTCAATATATTGACCTAGATAGGTGGCATTTGTTATCTTTATTTTATTACATAATTTTTTACAGAGAAAAACTCAATATAGGTTAATGAAATAAATATATTGCCAAAACTTGATTTTTCCGTGCAGTAAACCAATTCAATTACTCAAATGAACCCATCGGGTATGTCATGAAAATGAGTAGCACCTTTGAATGTAACACAAATGTAGTAGCATGCCATGTCCAGCTCTCAGGAACTAATGAGGCAGCTCACAGAGCTGCTCAAGTCACAAGAGACCTGTGAAGAGGGTCAGGATCTTTGTGATCATTGTTTGACAAGGCAGCCAGCTTAAGGGATTTTTTTCTTTTTTATCAACTGCACTTCAGATCTGCTTAGTTTCTCTCCTGCCAGCTGTGTGTTCTCCCCTTTCTAAAGCCTCTCCTGTATTTCCTCGGGAAATGAATGAGACCTGAAGAGTGAGTCTTGGCAATTATATCGACGTGACCCTGTTTTCCCAGGCAGTGCTGACCTCACAGCAGTTCCACGTCTCTCATTTTTCTCACAGATGCATCTTACACCGGCACCTTTGCTTGTGAGACAGACTGCAAATTGCTGTAAGCACAGACTTTAAGAAATTGAGAAAAACTTCTAAAGTCTGAAATTAGCTGTTATTTTCAACTGTAATTAATTTTATGTTAAAAGGATATTCTTTCGGTTATAAAGGATATTCTTTATAAAACACAAGATAAAATATGCGTAGAACCATTCAAATGCGTTACCCTTTTGCTCATGCTCCAAAGATGTAAAACATTTGAATCGCTTAGCAAAATACATCTTTCTTAAAGGTTAATCAGTGAACCAGTTCTCTCCCCTAAATCTCTGTTTTGTTTTTTTTTCCCTTCTATAAAAATCTAGGAAAATCACACAGTCTCAAAGATCCCTTCTTCTTCATTTGTTTTCTAATTGTTCTAAGATAAGGCAGCAGAGTTAAATGAAGGAACAGAGCCTGCACTTTCTCTCCCCAGGCTTCGTGTGGGACATCCTCTCCATCCCTCTTAGAGTTTCAGAGTCAATGTTTCTTTTCTATATGAAGGCAACATAATTGGATGCCATATATATATGCAAAAATTACTCGTTAGAAGGATACTTTTGAAATTCATTTGTTTATTTCATTCTCAGTAATGTTTCCCATACCACACCTTCTTCAGAACCATCCCAATGCCCTGCTCCCTTTACAGCAAACCGTCCTAAAAATTAGTTCTACTGCTGCTGTTTCTAATTCCTCACCTCACTTTCCCTGTGCGCATACTCTAGTTAGGTTCCAACAATCCTTGTGCAGCTAAAACTTCTTGTTAAGGACCACTGCAACATCCACACTGCAATCCAGTGTCATTTTAATGCACTGCCTCATTCAGGGTTGCAACAGGAACCCTATAACATAATAAAAGTTAGTGTAATTCAAGGAAGGTTGAATACAGGATTTAATTATAAAAGAGGGGAAGACTCTAGAGTTACCACAGGAATAAAATAGCACCCAAGGTTGGCTAACAGTAGTGCTATTATTAACCCTAATCCTGGAATAAATATGAAAGAACACACTTGCTAATCAGAAAGAAAACTGTAATGAAGATGGGGCCACGTAGAGAGGAGTTATGTCTTCCAATAAAGGAACAAAGCCAGCCCAAGGCAAGCCCCCAAGAAAGGAGGTAGGAAATAAACATTCTGACTTGACTCTCGTCTTTCTATCCGATCTCATGCTGGGGGTCCCAGTCAACTGAGCTGACAAAATCCAGAAATCAAAAAAACACTCGATTATTTAGCACATCTCAGCCTTTGGGGATAGAACGCAGGTAAGTGAATAATAAAGAGTGGACCTGGAAGGTTAAAGAACACATCCTTATATGCATCACCCCATTCACTCACCTCTCAGGAGTGCTCTACACAGTTGACCGCTCCCCACTTCCTAAAACGCTCTCTTCACTTGTCCTCCATGCCAGCACATCCTCTTAGGTTTCCTCTTAATTAACTAATCACTCTTTCTCTCCATCTCTTCCTCCACTCAAATTTTAAGTGTTGTTATTATTCCAAGGTAGATCTTAGGCCTTCTCTTTCCATAAAACCTTATTTTATGAGCGCTTTAAATACTATAATTGTAACTTTTAATTCATAACTCCAACATGGAAGTTTTTGTAAGATTCAAACTCACATACTAAACCATCTGTACCAGATGTCCAAGAAGAAACCTCAAAATTAATATTTAAAGAATAAAACAATCGCCCTCCTCTCCTCCCATCCCTGCCCAAGTTGTTATTTTCTTCATCTTATCCATCCCTCTAAACAGAGCCACCATCTACCTTCTTGTTCAAACTGAAAATGGAGAATCATTCCTACTTTCTTATTTTTCTTTCTATATCACAACCTATCCATTTGTAAGTCCTGTAGGCCCTACCTCAAAAACGTACTCCCCAGATGCTCTTTTTTCTCCATTCATCACCATTTCTGATGCAGATTTCAGAAGTAGCTTCAATGACAAATCTCTTTACCCTGCTACACTCTCTACATAAAATTCCAAAGAAACCAAAACTGACTCTTGAAAAATATAAGTCAGATAATGTCCCATTTTTGCTTGGAATCTTCCAAGCTTCCTTTTTGCATATGGACTCAAATCCACATGTTTCATCATAGTAAAAATTTCCTACGTGACTTGCTGCCTACTGAGCTCTTTGGCCTAATCCGCTCTTCTCCCAATGGTTCTTCACTCCCTTGCTTCATGGGCTTTCTAACTATTTTTTGCCCTCACTGTTTTCTCACTTGGATCCTCTGTTCTGTCATCCCTTTAGGGCTCACTCTATTACTTTCATTCAGATCTCTGCCCAAACACACCTCCTTAGTAAGACCTACTCTGACCACCCAATCTAAGTTATCACCCAAGTCATAGTGTTTTGTTGTGTTTCTAGCAGTTATCAGTTTTCTTGCCTCTATACTTTTTGTTTTTTTCTGTTTCTCTTCACTAAAATGTAAAATTCCACGAGATCTGTGATTTTATCTTGTTTTTTCACAGCTATAACCCCAGCATCTAGAGAAAAGTGACTCAGAATAGACACTGATTTTGTTTGATGTAGAATGAATGAATTCTTTAGTTTCAGTATTCAATTATAGTTCCATGTAAGGGAGAAGATGGGTGGTCCTTTAAAAAGAAAAACATAGGACATAAATTTTTTTCCAAGCAGGAAAAAAACAATTGAATGATTTGAAGGAAAAGGACAGGAACTGAGAAATGTGTCCTAGATCCCCTGTCTGGGCAGAAACTCTGAAGCCAGCAAAAGCTAGAAATAACAAGATATACTAGGGGTTTTGTTTATCACTTACAAAATTGGAAGCTTTTAAGCATTTTAGAGAAAGGCAGAGTCCTCTGCTGCATTCCAGATGGTCATGATGCAAAGGAGGGACACCCAGTAGAGCACCAAAGGACTATTAAACGTGCCACATGATAGTTCTTGTGGTGCTAATATCAATAGTGTCACTGAGCTCTCTAAGAACTGGAGCCAACAGGGAGCAAACCATAAATTTGATTACCTACAGATTTTAGCAGTAGATATCAGTACCTTGCCCAAAAGAAGATAGCAACGTGTCATCATTAGATGCTCAAAGACTAAGGCAATCAGAGTAAGGCAATGAAACAATTTTACCTATTGCCATGAGAATATATGATCCTTAACACCAAAGAACATTCCACTTTCCTAGGTCCAGTAATACTGAGTTCATATTTTCAACCAAATTTATGAGATATAGTAGCTTCTTCCTGCAATAAACTTCCTTGGCTTTAAGAAATTTGATAAGCAAGTAATACCATAGATTATAAGAAACACAATAGAAAACCAGGTCGAGCATCTGAATATCTTGGAATCACTCTGTCCTTGACACTGCAGGGTCACAATGATGATTAGATGTGTTCAACCTCAGCTTAGGGAAGTCATCAGATCTAAACTTCTTTTCAGCTTTTTTTCCTAATTAATAGACTTAGAAATATGTGACTAGCTTCCATTCTCTGGTTTAGGTGCATCTCATCAGCACCAGTTAGTCATCACTCATTAGTCAAATATTTATATTAAAGTCTAGGTGTTGCTCTAGTATTCAGTTGTTGGCCAGATTCTCATTTCCCTTGGATCCTGTATTCTCCTAGAAATTTCCTAAGTCAGTGTTACAAGGAGTATTTGACCAAAGGTCCTTTGGCATTTCAGAAGGTAGAAGAGAGAAAAAAGAATTATCTATTTACCCTCCCCCTCCTCCAAGTTCACCAGCTGATCATTGTCAATTATCCCTTAGTTAATACTTCTCAGCATTTTCTTAAAATGTATACTAGAGTAATTTCTATAACATTTAATGCATAATAATAGACATACAAAAATACTATCAGTCAGTATCATTTGTATCAGTCAATAAATTAGAAAAAATATGGTTATTGTGATCATACATGCTTAATTTTTTTAACATTCTGTTATCAACTAGACTATTTTCCCCTCTCCTCTTTATCCTACTTATATTTTTTACAGGTAATTAGCAGAGGTATACAACACTCCAAAGGTACAATTATTAGTTTTTCAGCTCATCAGTCTTCAAGGATATTGTATCAATTGTGGCTTTTAAAACAATTTACAGAATAATTTCCATCCTGGGTTTATTGTTTATGTAAGCTTTACTTTCACTTACCTCTATAAGTAAACTTATGAATTCTTTACCAAATCATATGGCTTTGGGAATCTTAGCCAGAGTCATTATTTTGGTTATTGATTGCTAAATAACAAGCCACCTCAAGATTTTGTAGCTTAAAAAAAAACTTAAAAAATTGTTTTTTATCTTTCCTTGTTTTGTGAATTCACTGGGATGTACTGGGAAGTTGTTTCACTGGCTTCACCTGGAGTGTCTCATACAACTGCAGTGAGAGGACAGCTGGTGCTGAAGTCCCTGGAGTCTCAGTGTGATGATGGGACTCCTGCATCTTTCCCTGTCTTCATGTGACATCAAGGCTTCTCCTCTCCAAGTGGCTTCTCCATAGGCTCTCTCCATATATTCAGCAGAGTAGTCATACCTCTTACGTATTATCTCAGAGCTTATGATCGTGAGAGGAAGCAGCAGCTGCCTGTCATCTTGAAGTCTAGACATGTAACAGGTGCAGGGACCCTCTCCACAGTCTACTGGTCAACATGAGTTACAGGCCAGCCCACATTTGAAGTGTAAGTAGACTATCCAGGGGACATCCTAAAGGCCACTTTAATTTATCCCCAAATTCCCACAAAGATTTCTAGAATTGCATTCTCCATTTAGGAGTATTCTTAAATATCCAATTATCTAGGATCCAATTTGCAGACTATGCAACAAAACTGTTGGCCAAAACCCAAGCATTAACCTGGAAGTGAGAGCCTAATTCTTCCTTCAGTACCAGATACACTGTTCTCATTTCTGCTCATTGTATAGGTTCATCTTTTCCTTTCTCAGCCAAAGCGAATAGCAGCAGACTTTCAAATGACACTGCATTCCTTACTTTGAGATTTCCATCAGTCAACCAGACAATTTGCTCCATGCTAAGTTCATGGAGAATATTTAAATATATTTTATCCATTAATAGTTACTGACCATTTCTTTGGGGATTGCCTATCCAAAAGCAGAGATGTAACCTGTCTTTGGTCATGATACATAGGTGGCATATTACTGTAATCTATTTCTACATTATCTTTGAGCTTTGCTGAACTGGTCCATCCTTATTGAAATACAACTATGACAGAAAAGGCATTTCAGTTCTTAGCTTATTTGATGTCTCTCAGTGGTGATGTTTCACCAAAGTTCATTAGCAGTTTGTCATATGTCCCTCAAAGGAGCTATAGCTATCCACTGCATCAGGTAACTTACGAGCCCAAAGCTTCAATGATCACTGCTGTGGGAAAATACTAGATTTCTGCAATAGACCCCATCCTCTTTCTGTCTGTATAGTGGTTACTTCCATAATCATTTGTGCAGTAACATCACATGGCCTTAACGATGCTGCTTGAGTTCAGCCTGCTACATGCCTAAGTGCTCTGCACCACATGTCAATGTGCAACTTCATGTCTCAGGACTAAAAGGAGCCTCCAGGAGAGCAGACATCAAGATTTTAATGGGTCCAACTAAATCCAAATGACCTGATAATAAATTATGCATTTTTCTTATCAGTAGGGTCTGGTATAGACTATAGCATATTCCATAATTTCTGTGGAATGTCACGGAATGTCCCCTATGGCTAAAGACCGAGTCATTCACAAATTTAACTGATTGGGTTGGGCCCTATCTTTTAGCTTCATCTAATCATATGCATCATCATAATTCTTAAATAATTTATTACGTCTTCCTCTGATCAATCAATGTTATGGATTCACTTACTTTTGTCATTGACCAAATCTGTATGGCATCTCACTGGGCTACGACATATGCCTGAGAACCCTAATAGGAGGATGATCAGTGCTTGGAGGCTTCCTTCTAAAACTGGCATGGAAAGAAAGTCTTGACCACGTCTCTTAGAACATCCCAGTAGAGTTGATGTTAATTTGTTAGAATTCCTGAATTCCAACACTATATGTGACGTGCAGAAGCTATTTTATTCAATCAAATAGCTTTTCCCCTTTGATTTGTTTAAAAACATACTAATAAGAGGAAGAGAGGTATATAAGAGAAAGACTAGAACCGTAACCTAAAACACTATAGGCAAAATATTGAGTGGTTTATCAGTCTGTTCTATTCACAGTTATGTTCTCTGAAGTTACACCTGACTATTCTAATTGTCAAACTCTCAACATCTATCACTTTTTTTTTAAATGCATCTGATTTACTTCATGTCTGCTCCTAAAACTGTAACTTATTCTTAGATCTAATTGTCCACCTTTTTCCAAATATATTTTTCTTTACTTTGTAGCACTAGAAATCACAGTCTTATTTTTTTAATCACTTTTATCATTTCCTGAATAATAGGAACGATTAGGAAGGGTGATATAATATTTCTCAATATATGTATTCCTATAAAGTAAAGAACTTATATGTACACGTGTACAAATTTAAAGTGAAAAAAGAAATAATCAGAAGGTAAGTCTAAAATAAACACTGTTTTTTGGGGCAGGGGGGTTGTTTTTTGTAATTCTTACCCTAGAGGCTACAAACAGATGAGATGGGTTCTGAGAGCTAGGTAATAAAATTGGAGCTAAAATTTTAATTTTCTTTACTATTTTGAAAAACTGTTATATCCTGTTAAAGTGTACACTATGAAAATATGTTTAATTTTTGGCATTGCGTGAAAAAATAATAATGTAATTATAAATGAAATTGTAAATTAAATGAGGAACAACCATATTTTTCTTATGGAAGAAACCAGCTAGGAACACATCATCTATTTACATTTACTCATAGTCACATGTAAACCTCAAAGAAAGAAGGAAGGAAGCAGGGAAAGAAGGAAAGAAGAAAGAAAAGAAAGAGAATCACCTTTAGGATAAATTTCTTTATCACCCAATTCAGAATACCAACGGATCAACTGATGTAAAGAAGTACCCTCTTTGTTATAGATTGAATGTGTCTGTTCCTCCAAAAGTCATGTTAAAGCTTTAACCCCAAATTGTGATTATATTTGGAGGTAAGGCCTTGAGGGGTATACAGGGTTAGATGATGTCACGAAGTTGAAGCCCCCATGATGAGATTAGTGATGAGATTTCTTCCTAGAAGAAGAAGAAGAAAAGCTAGAGCTTTCTTTCTTTGCTCACACACAAAGAGATCATGTGAGCACAAAGTGAGGTGATTACCTACAAGCCCCGAGGCCTCAGAATAGAACCTGCTTTGCCATCATGGCACCTTGATCTGGGTCTTCCCAGCTTCGAGAACAGTGACAAACAAAATTCTGTTACTTAAGCCACCCAGTCCATGGTATATTGTCATGGCAGCCTGAGCTGCCTAAGCCACTCCCAGAGATGACTGGGTTCTGAGTTGCAACAATTGCATGCTATGTAAGTCAGAGCAAGGTTTCATTTTAGCTCTTTTAAACTTAGGGCTGTCTCCCCCTATGGAAGCGTATGGAATGGAAGATGAGATGATGATATTTTCTATATATAATTTTTACTATTTAAAATTAAATAATAAATAACAAAATCCATTAAGTGTCTAGAACATCACAGAAATTTCTTTTACCTCCCACTAAACTTTCTCCTTGAAAATGCTAAACCAATCCTCCCATTTTTATTTTTTAAATTATTTTTCTGAAACAAATTATGTCTCCTTTTATTTTCTTGAAATATCCATACTATTACCTAAATACTCAGCTAATTGTTACAATAAATATTTTCATGTCAAGTCAGAATAGAAAAGAAATTTAAGACATGCTCATTTTTAAAGTATGATTTGCATTCTCAAAAAATTAAGCAAAAATATTGCCTCGTATCCATAAACATTTTAGCATTTATCAATCAAATCGGTGGAGGGAAACTAGGAAGGTGAGGTGTGAAATTTGGGATATGAAAATCAGGGACACTGAGGTTTGTTTCTGTGGTTTGCAACTTTCTTGAGTGTGAATTTCTGCCCCTAATTTAGGCATTGCTTGAATAATCAAAAATTGCTCTGATGACTAATGTATCATAGGACTCCCAAATGATTTCCCAAACAGAAATTCACTTTTAAATTTTTGCTCCAGTATTTTTCCTGACTTTTAGATGTGCTATGTTATTTCCAATAACTCTGATGTATCTCTGATTATGAAGAATTATTTCATTTGTACTGTTACTACATTGTAATATTATTTATTTGCTTTATCTGAATATTGCAATACCTAGGCACATTTTATTCTTTAGAAAGATTATTATCATCATGTGAACAATAAATCGCATTCTTCCACTAACATCCGCTCTATTCCATGAAGGCATAGTTTCTTTATTCCTCTAAAGAGGACAATATGTCATGAATAATGAAGTGTAAATCCCATTTGGGTCAGAGTTTCCGAAGTAAAGAGATGTGAAGAGACAAAAAGTGAGACTAACAACAGAAAGTACTTGTGTATCTTTTCATCTTCTAGCCTGTCAAAAACATGGAAGTTTGTACTGAACGCAATGTCTATAATTATAGTGCTAGTTGCCAAGAAGAGTTACTGTGTCTGTTAAAAAGATAATTACAGCTGCTTTACAATTCAAATCTGTGCGTTCAGTTACCTTGTGAAATCCAAATGAATGCTAATCTGACCTTATGTTTCCAAAAGGCACTATACTTTTTAACACTTTTAAAAAAATTGTTTTACTGAGGATGACAAACACCCTCACATCTTCAAAACGATTACACATAAAACAAGCACTTCAACCACCACCCTGCACACAGTAAAGAATTTCAACCACCATAAAATTTATCTCTCTGAAGCACTTAACATTTTCACATGCTGCAGATACAACTGATTGGTCTACAATTCAAACTTGGATGTATATGTCAGTGAGGATCTCAATAGAAAACAGATGGCACGCTCAAATTGGGTAATTCAAGGTGGCCTTCACAAGGGTAAATCAGGGGGAACTAGCATGGGACAATGCAATTCTGTGGGCTGGCAAGAGCTGGAGTCTTAATGTCCCTAGGTCTAAATGGGCAAGAAGAGGTAGCAGTTATCAGAACCAAAGCAGTCAGAGCTGTCTGGAGAGGGCCACCTCACCAGGGTGTGGCCTTCCATAAAGATAGACACTCAATTCCCTGTGACCTGGTGGAGAGAGAGAATCAAGATCACATATACCCTCACTTCCCTCACTTTTGACTTCTCATCTTCAGCTAATCCCCCCCCCCAGAGCAAATCCACTAGGAAGCCATAAGACAAAGGTGCAGATTGACACAGTCCATATGTCATAAAAGAGAAGTTTTGTGTTGTTGCAGAAAGAATTCAGAAACAAGACACAGAGGTCAAGAAAGCAAAGCAAGGATTTATTAAGGGATAGACAGTACGCTCTCAAGGAAAGAGTGAGCAGACCCCGGTGGGTAGCTGCTCTGAGTTTCTTTGGCAAGCTGGTTATATGGGTGTGAAAATGAAGGGGCAGAATATTCATTGGCATGGAGGGGTTTGGGGTCATCTTTCCTGATCTTCGTTCCAGCTCCCCCTTCCTAAGAGGGGAGGAGGGATTTTTTGGTCCTTATTTAGTCTTGATTGGGAAGTCAGATGAGGACATAATGAACAAAAGGTTACATTCAGATAGAGGTCATAATGAATGACAGGTTACATTCAGATGGTGGAGATTCCTGTCTTGTCCCACCTTTCTTTGCCTCCAGGACACTTGTCAACCCAGAATTTATGGTTTCTTATCAGTCCGGGGGATCTTGCTTTTCTTAGTCTGTCCAACGAGCCCCCTTGTTCACAAGATGTATGGTTTTCTGGCATTTGGCCCGTGTGCCCCTTTCTCTGCTCAGATCTAGCTATCTGACTGCTCTAACACATAGATGCCAGCCTTCTGGGGGCACAGAGCCGAATTAAGAAGGGTTAAGAGTGGAACTGGAGGAAGAAAAGGAAAATACTCAAGCAACACATAGTCAATTTGGAAATAATTTTCAAGTAACTCATTGCAATACACAATTTTCTGTAGTATTGTAATTACAATTTTTGTAAAGAGTTAACTTCAAAGTTACTCTGAATCATTTATAATAGGGCTAGTTTTCTAACTATTAAAAAATATAATTTACTAATGTTGCTTCATCTAATATGTCAAACAACTGAAAGGTAGAGGTGTACACACATTGTGTCTTTAACACACAGTGGTTCAGAGAATTTAAATGCATGTTTCTCTAAGCCACAGAACCAAGAAAGGAATAAACAATGAATGAAAGGGTGAATGCTATAAAGTGAATGTTGGTCATACTTCTCATGCTATGTACCGGACAATGTTTTAAGCGTATTAAATGTATGAACTCATTCAATCCAGGCAACATTATATGAATTACTTATTATTATTATTATCATCATCATCATCATCATCATCATCATCATCATCATCATCATCATCATCACTATTATCCATATTTCACAGGTTAAGTAAACTCCATCAGCGAACAAGCACCTTGTCCAAGGTCACAGCACTGGGGTCAGGATTCATCCTCAAGCCATTAGTGTCAAAGTGTGTGCATTAGATCAAAATTTTCATCAGAGTTATATTGGCTGGGTGACTTAAGCAAGAAGTAAACATCACAGAAAGAAATATTATGTTTAGATTCAAACGTTGGCTGTAAAATAAATAGTAGATAGATGTCAGTGTGATGTGAATGGAATCTTTCTAAATTCAATGTATATTAAATTTTATAAATCCTATCAAGGGATCATTTAGTGATAATGTCAATAAAATAGAGTTTTGTCACAAGATAATGATCTCCTGCTGTTACATACCCATGAACACGAAGCCAAGTTGTTTATTTTCAAAGCAGGAAAAGTCAATTCCAGAATTATGCTCTGTAGCAGTGACTTTAGTTCTATTATACAAAAATGATGCACTTTGATTTAATAATTTTGCCTGATGGATGTTTGAGAGGGAAAATGACAGATGCTCCCGTGCCATTGTGAGCCAGAGGGTTCTGTCAGGATTAGAAAATATACCTGTTGTACGTTTTGCCTAATCAGAAACAGTCATCCATAAAAGTGATGAGGTTGTACCCCTGCAGTAATCTGCACCTTTATGAATGAGATGATTTATGACCTGTTGAGGGTGCTGTGGTTTTTAACTTTAATCAGGGAATAGTGGTCAACCATGCAGCCATTCAGTCTAAAAGAGGAGGATATACATAGTACTTAAAAATTTAAACTGACAGCAAAACAAGTACAGAAGGGGTCTATTGCACTTGGTAATGATCATGACTCAACTTTCATTCTAACTCCAGATGGAACTGTAGTGATTTTTAACTAGGGTCCCAAATAGAAAGACATTTCAAAGTTTCACTTAGCCTGGAGTGTATCCAAAAACACCTAACTCCCACAACGACATAATAATACCTATCTGTGAGAACATAGTGAATGAAACCTTGCATTTTAATATTTGTGGTTGTTTTCCAAGTGTTTTCTGCATATTTATTCATTATTCATTTCATGTTTACAACCAACTGGAGAGTTAGACAACACTGTACTGGTTAGTTGAGTAAACTGAGGAATGAAAAGAGAAAAATCAATAAGAGCTGGGTGTTCTGATTCCTTCTTCATGTGCTTGCATCCAATTATATCCCAAAGCCCTTCTTTCTCGAAAAAGTATCTTGCTATAGTTTACTCTTTTCTAAACAATGAAAACCAATGTAATCAGAAAGTGTGTTTTCAAATGCATTTCAAAGCTAAGGTACAAAACTGATTTATTTAGTCATTGCAAATCATTTTCAAATACATGGATATCCCTATTTTATAAAACTAAATACATTATTGATTAAGTAGTTAAGAATTGGTAGTCAAATTACAAACCCTTTGTTTATAAAGTGAGTTTCAAAACATCATTCTTGGATTTGAGGTTAATAGCACCAGTCCTGAAGCAGTGCCCTGTAAGTAGCATGTCTCTTCCCTAGCCAACTTCTAAATGACTGAGAAACTGAACAAAGAGCTGATGAATGGGAACCAGAGAGTCACTGATGGGGCTGATGCTGTAGAATATGGTTTATATGTTTAAGAAAGTTGTCTTCCTGACACCAAACCCCAAATTTAGATAGATGTACTCACCCACTTGTACAGTACAAGAAACGGCAGTCCATGCCAGGTTGGAACTAACCCTTTTAAGTTTAAGAGATGGATGGACAGAAGAGAATGGGTACTGAGGAGTCATTGCAAGAGAAAAGGAAAGACTGGCCTACAGATGGCTTTGTTTCTCCTTCCAAACTCACTCAAGACCAAATTCATTTCACTTCCTCTTAGTCAGAGTAAGTAAGGAGGGCATAAAAAGTCAGAACTGTTACCTATTAAAGTTCCCTTTCAAGGAAAACAACATGTTTCTTCCATTACCCATCACTACTCCTACACCTACACTTCTGCTAATATTTTCCCTGACAGAAAGAGTTACTCATACTTCTCCAACCTAGAGCAGGAAATACGATTTGCTGCATAAGAAATCATTCCAAACCTTAGTAGCTTAAATCATTAATGATGTGCAATTTCTTACCATTCTCTGTGTTGATCGGGCAGATCTCTCCCCATGGAAGTAGGTGAGATCACTCAAGCTCAGCAGGCTTGGCTGGGATTTCTCAGGAGACCTCTGTCTCATATCTGATGCCGTGGTGCCAATGGTGGACTCAAGTGCCTCTATTCTCCTCCACTTGGTCTCTTTCTAACAGCGTCAGCACCTTTCAACATGGTCTCTCTATCCAGAAGAAAGGCTTGAACTTCTTTACAACTAGTTGGAAAGAGAGCAAAAGTAGACACTTACAGGTCTTTTCAGGGCTGAATCCAGAACTACTTGCACAATAGCTCTTCTGTAACATTCTATTGATAGAGGCAAGTCACAGGTATAAAAGGAAGGGAAATACACTCCACCTCTTAATGGTTAAGATATACAAACAGAGATAGCATAAATTGTTGACCATCAATTTGCAGACCAGCTTCTGCAAATCTCAGAGGAATTTCCCCATGATTCCATATGATGCCTAATGCTCTTTCCATCCCAGCCAGAAGATATCTACCCTCACAAGCATACGTTGCCTCTGACCCTCCTGCATCTGGGCTTTCCTTCCATGATTCTTTCACTTTATCCAGTATTCTAAAGCAATTCCATTTGATCTCCAGAGCTGGAAGGTTGATGCTAGATCACTGTGTGCATGGGACCACTCTTTGGGAGCAATTCTTTATTCCCTCTCCCTCATCCATTGATACAGACACAGCACTCCACCTTAAATTTTGACATATTATTCATCTTCAGCTGAAACTAACTTATTATTCTCAATAGATGTTTTTAACAAAAATAGTCATTTATTGAAATCTATTGTATAATATTTTAAGGCAATATTTATAAGTAAATAGGCTTGGAAGTAAATTTCCAAATTTATTGGGAGTTAGTTTGAAATTCTGCAATTTAATATTTTCACTCCCTAAGATGGTGCTGTGATCATTGTTACATCCTTACTATATTCAGTTACTCTGAATTTTTCATTAATGGATTCAAGTTGGCAGTCATTCCGTATACATGATTCTAGTCCTTAGAACTTAAGTCAAAACTAACTTGAAAGCAATGCCATCATGTGTTACCCAGAGAGACAGGCTTCAAGAAAAGGTTGACTTCCACATTGTGCGTGTATAACAGGTAGTATTTTTCAATCTGTCTTTATGACTTTGAAGTTCACAATTTTATTTTAAAGAAAATTAAGAGAGAACCGGTACCAAAAAAGCAGAGCCCCTGAAGGCAAAATAACAAAGACAGTGAAGAAAACCACAGAGACTGAAGGCTCCTATAGTTACAATTTCTTTGACTAGAGAATTAAAAATAGGCAGTGTGGCGAATCTGAGTCACCGCTCAGCAGTAATGTTGCTGTTACTGCTTCCAGTGAAGTCAAGAAACCAGCACATTCTAATGGGAAGAAAATGCTGAAGTGAATAATTTTGAGTTCTGCTGCCTGGTCCTCTGATACCTGCTCCGGATTCTTGGTGCTAAGTCATTTCTTCTCTGTCTTTAAGGATTTCAAATGGCTGTCTCTAACCTCAAACTTGGAACTCGGTATCTCTGTTCTCCTTGCTGAAAACATCAGTGACCCATACAAAGCAAAAATTCAAGAATACTCTCTGTATTAGCTGTCTGGGCTTCCATAACAAAGGACCACAAAATAAGGGCCTAAAACAATAAAAATTTATTGTTTCACAATTCTGGAGGCTAGAAGGCTGAAACCAAGGTATTAGAAATGTTGTTTCCTTCTGAAAGCTGTAAAGAAAAATCTGGTCCAAGAATATCTTCCAGTTTTGGTAGCCTAAGATGCTCCTTAGCGGACAGATGGCATTCCTTCTCTGTGGCTTCACATTGTGTTCTCTCTATGCACGTCTATCTCTGTGTGTCAATTTTCCCTTTTTATAAGTATACCCAGTCATATTGGATCAGGGCCCACCCTAATGGCTCATCTTAATTTGACCATCTGCAAAAACCTTATTTCCAAACAAGTTTATATTCATATACTCGGGGTTAGGATTTCAACGTCTTTGGTGGGGACACAGTTCAATCAATAACCATCATGAGTTTGGAGAAAGTCCAAACTCCTAGGTACAGCAGAAGAGAGCTGTGACAACCTGCCCTCCGCTTTTCTCTTTAGGCTTACCTTTGCATACCCCACATCCCAGTCTATACTCCAGACCGTTGAACAGGTAGCACTGTAACTTCCCTGATTATACATTACATCCTGTCTACAGGCCAATTAAAAAGAATAAAAGAGATTTCCTTGTGCCTCCCTAATTGTGATCTCTCCAAGTGTCTGTACTGAAATAGCCCATTTCATTTTTGAGTTGGACACAATATTCACCTTGGCTGACTTTTCACCTGACTGCAAACTCTTCCAATCGTTCCCATCAATACTCACAAGCTCATGTCCTGTTTTTTATGTTTGTTCTAGGTGAGGTCATTTTGTACACATTCCCAAATCTCTGGTGCATAAGAAGTAAGAATTTTCGGTCAGGAATTTCAGAAAAGATTTTGATCTAAGGTGTAAGATATAAGCTTATGAACTGGCAGCTGCAGTACATTTCACTCTACAGAGCAAGGGTTGGCAGACTATGGTCCATGGGCCTATTTTGTTTGCCCCATTAACTAGAATGGTTGGTACATGTTTAAGTTGTTGAAAATGTAAGAACACTGTTGAAAATCAAAAGAACAAATCTATGTCATTACAAGTAAAAATTACATTAAATTATAATTGTGGTGTCCATAAATAGAGTTTCATTAGAACACAGCTAAATTTGTTTATGTATTTTCCCTGGATGCTTTCACGCTACAGCAGAGTTGAGTAGTTGCAATAGAGATTACATGGTCCACAAAGCATCAAATATTTACCATTTAGTTCTTTCTAAAAATGGTTTGGTGGCCCCTTATATAAACTAATAAGATAAACTAGAGATTTGGAAAGAGGAAGAGAGACGAACGAGCCAGCGAGAAGACCCAGGGAGAAAGAGAGACAGTCAAAGCTTACACTGAGCTCCAATAGTGTCTAGTTCCTATCGTTTCTGAAATTCAACATTTGTAATCTTGCATTCCATGAGAAACACCAAATGAAATATAAAAACCAAATTTGTTGACTGTGATTAAAAGTGTCCCCTGAAACACCTTTGCCTTTCCTCTACAGTTGACTCTAAGCTCCTTGAGAATAAGGATGAATTCATTTAGCATATTATCTCAAGTACATTATTTAAGTCACTAAATAAGCATTCATTCAATGACTAAATACAGAAACAAACATATACTGATAATACTGAACTAAAGGTGTGGGGAGGGGTGGAGGAGCCAAAGAGGATGAAACCTCCCCACCTCATTCCTGAAGCACCAGTTTCTTCAAAATATGCTAGGAAGTATTCTAGAAGATCACACATACTGCTCTCTAAATCAACTAGAGGTCCTCAACAAACAAACAAACAAACAAACATAGACAGTTATTGTCATTGTTGACCAAATGCAATGAGTTCCTGGGAAACACATTGGTGCCGTAATGAGTCCGGGTGACAGTCTGGTTCTTGCTGTGTCTTTATATGAAGCCTATGTCTGGTGCATGCTGCATTTTCTATGACCTCTAAGTCATTACTCATCCACCTTATTCCTATATTATACTCTCTGTGACTCTGAAGACCGCCATAAATATCCCCAAAAAAGAGAGCATATAGTATTGCCACCATCATTGCAAGTTTATGAATTTTGAACATGAGGTTGCTAGTATGGGTAGTTCCTTTTTTGGGAAAAAACTACAAGCTGATTGAAAGTCAAATTATCTCCACTGGTAACAAGAGCTTTAGGTGCTTGAAGAGCTTCCCAAACTCATTTACCAAGCTATGGAATTCTGTGGGGCTCATAAACTTACCTTCCACTTAGTTTTAAAGTGTGATGTTGCTGCCATAAAACCCTGTCTACTAATGCCAAGACAGTGGAAGCCAGCAAAACTTAAATCCAGCGTTGTCTTAAAGCATACAGATGATTACCAGCACAGCGTAACTAAAATCAATGTCAAAACCCAGTGAAATTGGTGGCTGCACTTTTCACTATTATCTTACTCTCCTGCAGCTCTGCATAGACATTTTGGGCATGGGCTTTGGAACTGAAAAGATTAGCTTTTGAAACCTGGCTTATGGTCTAGCTGTATAAATTTGGGAAAGTTATATAACTCCACTTAGCCTTAAGTAATGATACTAAAGTCATAGAATTGATTCTAAAAGCACAGTTCATGGCAGGTAGCAATTAAAATTTGACAAATACATAAAATTAAAGAGAGCCAGAGCCCTTCAAATTGTTCATCATAAATATTTCTAAATAAGTCATCACTATATTGCATTATTTTAATCAAAATATGACTATAAAAGCCATGATGAAGTTAGCATGGTTTTATTTGTGCATGGTTTCTTTTGTCCTGTTAAACCTAGAATTCAAAAAGAGGAATGCAATAGTCAGTAATAAAAGTGTGATGCTGAAAATAAAAAATGGAGGGAGTAAACTGCCACGGTTTGGGGCATTCAAGATATACAGCCTATTCAAGAGAAGTAGGTCATGATGGGTCATTTCAAATAATATCAAACAATGTCTCTGCATGGCCCTCGGTGGTAGAACAAATAGGTGGCGGCCCAAGAAGCAAAGATTATTTATAGATTATTTGTATGTTGCTGGGGTCAACATGTAGTATTCAGCATCATCAGTGGAGTAAACACATTTCCTCAGTAAGTAATGAGATCCCTGATAATGTGGGCATTGATGACACTTGACCAAGCCATGAGAGAAGGGATTCAATCAAACATCAGAAAGCTGATTAGACCATTTGGCTTTTAAATTCCATTTCAGCCCTGAAATTTGAAGCCACTAAAAAAAAAAAATCTGTCTCATTATGAGTCTGTCCCAAATGGACCATTTTTCAGAGATGTACAGATAGATTCAGAGACAAAGACAGCCATAGACATAGACACAGACATATATCTCCCATTTATCCCACTTATCTCTTTGGTAACCAAGTCTGTTTGGTAATAAAAGTCAGCCACTTCATCAAATGACTGCACAAAATCAAATATTTCAATTCAGTTCTCTTCTCCAGCAAATTTCTGTGGAACTCACGAGTAATTCTAACATGGTCCATGATTCGTTCCTACTGACCTCTTGTTAACTCAATCAGTTGGTCCTCACAGCACAATGCTGCTGCCTCAGAAGACTGGGGAGCATTTTGTCATCTCACACTAGTTTCTTGTCAGTGCTCCTCCTCTTCTTACAGTATTTTATTAAAATTTAAGCTGGACAGCTACATCCTAAACAAGGTAAAGGTGATAATCAACAATTCATTTCCCAAATCTGGCTGATTCTTATGCTGAGTTCCATTTAAATGGACCTTTGCAGTCACTGCTTGCCCTGTTTCTCTTTAGAACTTCTACCTCAGTATCAGGGAAGGATCTGCTCCTTAAGCTCTCCGGTCAGTTTTTACTTCCAATTTCCTGTAAACAACTCTTGTTTGAGATGTAAACACAAGCACATACTGACACACACACAAGTGCACAAAACATGATCGCATGTCGGGGAGTTATGTTCCAATTATTCAGGGACAGAGGGAGTTCGAGCAATGACATACCTGGTTTACATTAATAATGAAACATTTAGCACCTTAATCTGGAGTCTCATTATTTCTCCAAAAATACATGGAACTTTATCCCAGCCTAGAGATTTCTCAAAATGAAGAAATTCTGCTGCAAACATTTTTACTATGAGAGAAAATTGGTAGCAACTTTTAAATGGCTTTCTCCAATCATCAAAAGATACTGAAAACCCATCAGATACAGATATTAATCTTTTCTATTACTGTCTTCATTTTCATCATGGCTAAAAATGTCATTAAATGTGTCTCTTTGTAATGAATAAATGAAAATGCTGCTGTTACTATAGAAATACAAATTCAGAACACATGCTGACTACAAGTTCAAAGTCAATGCAATGAGGCCAGTGATTTCTCACATTAAGAGTTAAGGTAAAAGGTCACACAGCAGCACGTAAATATCTCAGCATTTTTTTCAGAACCATTTACTTTCTTGTGGTTGTAGCTCTGTCCCTTGTGCTCTTTTCTCCCCGTGTACCATCTGTCTCCTCTGCTTCATCTCACCTTCTTTCTTTCAACATTTTAAGCTACTATGACAAGAGTTAAAGATCATGGAAGTCATAAAATCTGGCTTGAAACCTTAGCTGATGTTATGTTCTTTGAAGGTCCCCATAAGTAAAAAGTCTTCAAGTCCTTGGTGAAGAAATCATTGAAAGACAACTTTCCTGGATCTTTTACAACCCAGAAAAGCAAAGAATAAACTTTTCTTTCTAGGAAACAGCTGAAAATTAAAGTTTAAGTCCAGGAAATGTTCCATCCATTAGAGGTCATTACCTTAAACTGGGAATGTTTGGAAACTGCTTGTCCTAACAAGAGAAAATTGTCTCTTAAGCATGAGCAGGTTATTACAAATGCTTCATTATTGTATTTATGATACACTGTCATGTCCTTATACCTTGAAACAACATCAGTGAAACCTGAGTAAGCATAAGGAAAGCTAGCTAGTCTGAAATGCTACCTATTTTCATTTACTAACTAGTATACATCACATTTAAATTTTAATTTTATGTAAAAAATGTGGTCTAATTTAAGTCAGGGACTTCACAGAAGATATGTCTTGTTGGCACCATGCTTTTGCAACATATAGAGAAAAGAAAATAATCAACTTCATTAAAATAATTTATTTAGCTGCATGAACATAAATGACCAGTTTAATCAACTTTAAACATCGAAATTTGGCATGTTTATCAAATTTAAACCTAATATAGATGCAGAGTACTGAAAAACATTTTTATATTACTTTACATATTTGTCATTAAAATATATCTCTACCCAAATATTACTAGTATACTAGAGGTGACATTTTCCACTGTCTCTATAAGTAATCTTTGCTTCTTATCTTCCATAATTCAGCTAATGGATTGAACCATTTCCAAATACTTAAGTTCGATATCTCAATTATCTTTTAATATTCCTGTTTCTCATTCTTATGCATTAAACCAGTCAACAAATATTTACTGAGTCTCAAGCAATCAGATTGAATAAAATTGATAAGACAGATAAGGTCATTCTAGTCATGGATTTTTTTTAAGTTTAGTATGGAAGATGATATTGCCTAAATATTATGTGTGATAAATATTTCAAAAAACAAGAATGCTATGTGAGCAACATGTTGCTATATGAAAAGTAGTTCCTTCCAAAGATATGCCATTTAAGCTGAGACCTGAAGCATAGGAAGAGTGAGCTATGTGAAGACATAAAGGACAAGATTCCAATTAAACAGAATAACTAACATGAATGCATTAAAATTAGAAGTGTGATGAGCTCAAAAAAAGGGAAAAAAAAAAAACTTTTTGGCTCGCGTGTGGAGAGCAAGGCAATCTTGTCTTGATTGCATCTACAAAGACTCATATCCAAATAAAATCACATTCACAGTACCAGGGGCTAGGACTTCAACATATTTTTTTAAGGGACACAATCCAAAGTGTAAAGAGAATGGCAGAGTAGAAGGATGCATCACACCCTGGAAGATGTCACGGAGGCTTCTTGGAATCAATTTTTTTTTTTAATTTTTCTTTTTACAATAATAAAACTCTTACCACTTTGGCTAAATTTAGTTAAGTCTGATTTTATCTGAAGCTAAAATTGCCTAATGATGTTCAGGATACAGGGAATTATTTTCAGAGCATTGTGATATTATCATGAGATTTTAAACAAAGGAGTAGCATAATCAGATATTTATTTTGCAAAGGCTGTAAAATCCATTTGGCCCCCAAGTCCTCTAGAATTTCTTTCTAAAGATCTTCTAATTTATAACTGGCCCTATTGAGTTCCTGATTACTTCACTTATACATGAAATGCCAGTTTTAAGACTCCTTACCTTTCCCCTTCAGTCTATTCAGAACATCAGAATAATCTTCCTTAAATAACACCTAACAATTCATCCTTCCAATCAAAAGTCTTCCATAGCTCCCCATTGCCTTAAGGTTCTTGGAGCCCTCTTAAATCCTGGCTTCAAACTACATTTCCAAAATTAAGTCCAAAAGAGGTGGGCTTTGTATTAAAGTAAAAATCGTAGTTCATCACTAAGTAGTGGTTTAAACCTGTGCATTTGAGAAAACTGTAAGAGGAATTATTAATAATAATTTATTGGAAGAAACTCAGAGCAACAACCAGTTAAAACTTAAGCATAACACACCTATCTGGTGACTCCTATCCTACACTGAACAGCAAAAGGGAGAAAATGGATCCAACAATTCCTGAATTCTTGTTTTTCATGCAAAAATTGTTGCATGCTAACAATTGATTAAGAACTAAGGTTAACTGCCACCCAACATCATTAATGAAGTTACTGTTTCAGAAGCCATCTAGTGTAGGCACTATGCCAAACATTTTATACACATTATTTTATTTAAGTCTAACAATAAGTGTATAAGACAAGTTATTATTCCCCACATTATAAATTAAGAAATTTGGCTTTAGAGTGATTGATCAAGTAACTTGCCCATCATCATGCAACTCTGAAATCCCAGAAATGGTTCTACTAAATCTTTGACCGTTCGTACTGGGGTCATAAACCTATAGTTTTTTCTTCACCAAAAAGACCTTCTTTTCTTGACAAAACCATGTCACTCTTTGTGCCTTCAGCTTCCTCTAATAGTTCAGTGCCAGGATTCTAGATAGATTATAAAGATTGCATCTGTTACTGCAGGAATGATGCATGTATGTATGTATGTACCATGGCTTCAGATAAAGAATTTTGCTATTAGTATATTTTAATACTTAATATTCAAATAAATTTCAACAAACATATTTTGTCCCAGAAAGGAGGGAAGAAGAGGACAGTAGAGGAAGAACAAGGTGAGATTAACAGATAAGGCAATGAGAAAGCAGTTTCTAGTTAATATGTATGAGCTATCAGTATTGATTACAAAGAGATAAGGGATATTATGGTATAGAGATACATGTCCTGCCCTATTTGAAGATAGCATTTAAAGTGTGGTATTCTTCAATAAGCATTCCAAAGTGTTAGAACTTTGAGGTTTGAATTTGAAAAACAAAATTGGAAAAGTCTAGAAGGGATTTTTGACTCTTTTTCGAGTCATCCCCTTTCCATTAATTAATTAACTTGTAGAAAATAAAAGATTATATTTCACAAACAACTGAGGGATTCAATTTCCTTGGCTTAATATAATTTTGAAGAAAGTGTATTTTCAAAAGGAGAAACAAGCAAACAGGCAAACAATTACTCTAATCTATCATGTCATGTCTAATCTTGACTCTATGCTGTATTGACTTTTGAAGAGGAAATTATAGTCCTGATATAAATGCTGTGTTGAAATGTCCTAGTCTTCACAGAAGGGCAATATAAGAAAGAAACCTTAAGTAAGTGAAGAACTATCTTCTTCCCAGCCATACATTTACTTGATCATGAAGGGCAAATAACAACACAGCTTTATGTTGTTTTACGAAGGCTATGCATTAGTTAAAGGCTAGATTGCATCCCTAAATGTCAAACAATTGAAAATATTCACAGGAAAGTGGTGATGGCTGTAAAGAACATTGTAATAAGTTCAACAAAAACTGGAAAGAAGAAAAGATTCTGTCTTCTATGTATATCAAGGGACTAAATTAGGAAGTCATTGTGGGTTTATAAAGCCTGAAAACGTTTTCATAAGCTTTTCTTGAAGTACTTTCTCAATGATCCAGGTTCTGCAAATTCCAAATGAATCACTAACCCAGCACTGTGTGTGTCTGTCAGTGAATATGCATACGATATGGACATGCGAGGTATGAATAAATGAGATCTATATGCTGAGTTAGCAAAGAGTGATAGGGAATTGGTACTAATGCTTTAACTACAAGAGCATTGACTTCTGGGGTTTCTACATGCTCTATCTCTCTACTTTTATATTTTCAAAAGCTACATGAATGCCATCAACCCCATAAAAATTCAATAACATACATATATCTTGTTTAAACAATAAGCACAGTGGAAACCATTTTTAGAATATATATGTATATACACATTACTGAATGTCATTAAAATTGCTTAATAGACTTGAACTCATATATATATCACTTCTTTTTCTGAGGTTTTCAGAGGGTGAGAGTGCTGTTTTGAGCAAGGAAGCAAAAGAAGTCAGAGGAAACAAAAGTGTTCTGTTTGGAGAAGTCTTTTCTAGGCCTTATTGTGTCTAAACGTCAGGCTCAAAAAAATATAGCAATCAATGCAGTGCACGTTTTAGTAAAAATCATCCTAGTTCTAGATCAAGACAGATCAAGACACACACGCCCTGAAAAATTACACTCATATCATAATAATTTCTTATCTTGGGCTAAAGTGTGAGATTTCAGGGAGAGGTAGAAAATTGCTACCATTTTATTTTTTCCTTTTTATTAAAATAAGCAGGCTTTTCTATGTTTAACTACTTGGTATACAAAGCTATTATCTGTTACAATGAGAAAGGCAATGGAATAGATTGGAAAGAAATACTAATTCTAAATTACATAAGCCAACCCAGAAGACATTAAGTGATGGCAGCATTCTTGGTGTAGATCAGCATTTCCTGATTTATCTATTAATATCACTGACTCAGTGTATTCCAGAGGGATCAGGACACTTTTCTACTCCATGAGAAAGGTAAGTGTATACTGGTTTATAGGGACAATTAGATATGAAATGGGGAACCCAACTTTCCTTCCTACTGGAGGAAGAACTGGGATTTTTATCAACAGGAGAAGAAGATACAAAGGTTGGTCTGTTTTTGAAAAGTAAATACCCTAAATGTACATGTACACATACTTAGTAACAGAGCTTCTGGAAATATTTTTGACTTTTTTGCAGTGGCCAGAATTATTCTGATAATAAAACCAGTCAAATATATTATAGGCAAAGACAATTATAACCCAGTGACCAAATGGACATAGATGCAAAGCATTCTTCAGGTATTAACAAATAGATTCTAGTAATATATTAAAAAAAAAAAACAACCATGATCATGTGGGTTTTATTCCAGGATGGCAAGGTTGGTTTACTACTTTAAAGTCAAGTAATGTAACTCATTAAATTAGCAGAAAAAAGTAGAAAAATAGTATATGAGCGTGTCAATAGGTGCAGAAAAAACATTTGACATATTCAACCTTCATTTGTGAGAAAACAGCAAAATCTCAGCAAACTAGGGCTGGAAATGGACTTTCTCAATCTGCTAAAGGCATCTGAAAAGCCCACAGCTCACATCACACATAAGGATGAAGTATTTAAAAGTTTCCCTATAAAATTGGGAGAAAGGCAAAGATACGCATTTTCATGCTTCTGTCTGACTCACTCTCTGCCACCCTTCCCATGCCCCTCTGTGTTATTTCCATTCAACTTCATGATACCAGATAAAGAGCCTCAACCCCATTGTCATTTCCACATGAAATACAAACAAGCTGCTAAATTTATTTTCTTTGCTAAGAACTTGAGATGTTGCAAGAGTATACTCTGATTAGTTTTGACTTATGTGGTTCTGAAATTTCTTGTTCTTCCTACTTCAATATAATACTGCTAAAGATATGAGGCTTCATGAAGAATGGAGTAGGTACAGACTAAGAATCTTACGAGTCTAGTGTCAGTCTGAGAGCCCTTACTGAATTTTCTGAGCCTCTGTTTTCCCATTAGGTTAAGTGCCATGAATAAAAGTGTTTTAATAAGAAACAAATTAAGATGATGAGTAAAAAAAGCAAATTTTAAACTGCATAGTCATTTTTCTCAAATAAAATGCAATGCTAGAAAAAAAATAGAGCATCCATTCTCTTCTGTTGGTAAAACAAAAGAGGGAAACTAATATTTATGAAAGATTACAATATGTCAGACATTATGCTAGATATCTTATTTTGTTGCTTTCTTAAGCCTGTAAAACAACCATAAAAGATTGTTTTTATATTTCAAGTGAGGAAATGAAGGCATAGAGTAATTAATAAATGAAGGCATAGAGTAATTAATAAAGTCATTGACATAATATCATAATGTCATTATGAACAGATTCAATGATACCGGTTATTATAGGAGACAATGCCACTAAAATGCTTATAATGTCTACAACATAATAGGCACTCAGAAGATATAAGCTTTATCATTGTTAACATGATAGTAATAATAATAACAATAAAGATTCCTCTAAACAGAGAAATTAAAAATGCTTGAGGCAAAGAGGAAGTATTGGAAGTTCTACCACATACTTTGGAAAGTGACTCTGTGACTATAGATTTTATGGAATCTATTTCTGCTCCATTGGAAGGGCTGTGCTCTTTCCGTTGCACCTCGCACATGAGTCAAAGGCCTTTTGAAAATCATTAGTAATAGGGAGCACTTTACATATATTTATCAACTGCACTAATGGCTCTTTTTTTTTTTTCATTTTCACAGAAAAGTAACTTGCAAGGGCACAAGGACAAGTTGCAAATACAACGTTCAGAAAAGTGACACTGAAAGACTTAGGAGCCATAAAAAAAAATATTTATTGAAATTCCGTGAATATTAATAAATCTGAAAAGAATGAGCTGTCATCAAGAGGCAAAATCAAGACACTTAGCCCTACTCTTTTTTGGACTCAGCTCCGTAAATCTGGCTTTCCCAGAAGTAGCCCCTAGATTTCTCCTGGGACTACTTTGTCCCCAGATCAAACATCACAAGCAAGCATGTATTAAGAGAGATGGTTTGTTTGTGCTAAGAATAAAGAAAATGAAATGTAACACTAGTAACATAAACCTTGTCAAAGACATTTCAATTTTCATCATTAGCATTAATAACAAAAATGTTTTCCCCATATATAACTATATTGAGCAAAGCTGTATTCTTTAAATATCTGAAAAGGATAGAAATTGAAAGAAATTGAAAAAAGAGCTAGTTTGACCCTGGAAATGTGAAATCCCAAGTGTCAAGCGAAATCATATTTTCATAGCTCAGTTAGGAATCCCTGGAAACCAAGATCTGGAAGAAATCTTAATAGATCTTTAAGATTTTAGGAAGGGTAGTTGATACTGCCCTAATAAAAGTTTAAATTAAGAACCCACATATGGCATATAGCAAGCAGAAACCAGTCAACAGTGACCAGGCTCATTTCCAAAAGAATTCAAGGAGTTCTGGCAGGCCAACTGGATTTATAAGGTGGTAAATTAAAAAATAATAAGACAATGATCTGCCAGCATAAGTCTGATGGCCAAGTACATGGCCATGATTTTGCAATTAGTGTCACTTACTAAAAGAGCGCTTTCAGAGTGAGTCAGCCCTTAGCCACATTTTCCCAGAGCACTTCCTTCCAACAGTTCTGAAAATTACTACTGGAATAGTCACCCAACATTAAATCATTCTGTCAATTTGCAATGGTGAGAACCTACTCTCTCTTCTGCTCAACACTTACAAGCACCCAGACAGTACAAAATGTAACTTCTTTCACAAAGTCAAGATGTTTTGCATCAGCCCAAAGCTTCTAGAAAGATAGAGTTTCCTCTCAGATATGTGTTTCTATCATATCCCATCCATTAGAAGCAAATCTCAGAGCCCGTCATTCAGATATCTAATCTGACTTTGCCCATCCTCAGCGTGATTAATAAGCTCAGCTTTTCTGCTGTACTTTTTATCTTTAAACTTTACTTGTCCTGTTTTTCCTTGCCAACTGCTTATGCAAGTGATAGGTTTATTATCAAATAAAGGTATATTAAAAAGTTAATTATTTTTATCTTTAGCCCTCCTAAATGGTATTTGCATTTCAAAAGATGATTCAAGCTATTACGGTTCCATGGGGAGTGAAGACAGGGAACGGATATGCAAGGTTTTGCAGAAAGCCGAGCCCTGCCAAAGCTGAGAGGATAAAAATAAGCTGAAGCCCTTCCCAGCTTCATGTGCAAAGCTAAGTACTCTGAGCAGAGTCATCCAAAAAGATGGAGTCCCTCATTCTTATTCACACAAGCAGTTTGGGGAAAGGGAGCTTTTACTACATTGTTTGATGGTGTGTACAGATGTGAATTGACATTGTGCAGGTAGCTTGTCATGTTTTGTGCTCCAATAAAAAGGGTTTAAAATCTCCTTCCCAGTAAAACAGTAAATGGGAGATGTTCCAATGCTACAGAGAGGAAGCAACCATAAAATGCTTAAAGAGAGAGACAGCCTGCCTATAACACAAGCACAGCCAAGAGCTGCAAAATATACAGGAGAGCGTAAGAGCCTCTCGATGAGGGCTCAGTCAATAAAGACTCGTGTTTAAAAACCATACTGGGCTTCAGAGCTCCTAAAAATAATGGCAGCTACGTAAATTTGAACCTCTTCACACATTGCTCTGAAATGACACAGATGGAAATCAGAGAGCAAATACAACTATTCTCAAAAATAACTTGGAGACTGAGAATAGTACAAACATAAGTGTATATGTAAGTCAATAAATAAACATCCAAATGTTGCAGAGCCGTCTCCAGACCCAATACCTAAGCAGGGTCAGGCCAAGTAGAGGCATCATGGAAAAGAGGGGACTACCAAAGACCAGTGGCGGCAGAGAACACATAAAATTACTCCCCCAAAAGAGAAATGCCTGCATGATGTAGGGAAGATACTCAAAACATGACTATGACCTAGTGAGTCAGAGCAGTGCTACTGAGGAACTGAAGAAGAGGACTTGAATATGTGCATGAGAAGAGTGGTGTTCTCCTGATAGGCAGACAGGGTAGGGGGTCCTTGGAGAAAGAGAACCAGGCATGACTTTCTTGACATAAGAGAAGCCATTTTGTGATCTAAGTCTGGCCACCATGTTTGCTCTTGAACAGGTCTCAGTAATTAATGATTTGAAGGGAACGAAAGAATGCAAAAACTAAGACTGTTATTAGACAAGTAACAATAGCAAAGACAATACATCAGTTGTAAAGGCTCCTGGCTCTGTTTCAATAACAATAAAGCTTAGCCTGAAGCACAAGATCAACTGGAATCTCAGGAATGTTGATGTTGACGTTTTCTGACCTTGGTGACTTCAGTCAACTAAAGCCTGGATTTTGTCTGCCTTCTGATCAGACCCTACACTTCCTCCTTTTCTTACTAGAAACTCTTCTTGATTTAAATTGTTCTGAAGAGGATGGATCTTTAAAGATATCCAAGTTGGTCTCTGGGCCACACATAAAAATGAAGTTGAATTGTAACTAAGTACAGGGCCCATGTGTATTACTTGGAAAACAAAAACAAAAACAAAAACAAAAACTGTTTCCATCAGTAACTCAATACCCACTCACCAGAGATACAGAGCAAGGGAGTGAACCCACAGCTGGGTGTACATGTCTTTACTTCCTCACCTGTAACACTCCATTCCTGCCAATGAACAAAGAAGGTAAATTTGACTCAGATGGGTACACAATCTATTGGTTTGTACAAGACCAACGAGCCATAAATTCCACTGTAACTCCTCACCATCCCATAGTCTCTAATCCAGTCACTGCACTTACCTCTATCCCTGCTGATGCAGCCTGCTTTACAGTAACTGACGTCTTCTCAGCTTTCTTTTCAATCCCATTGCATCTTGACTCTCAATTTCTCTTTGCATTTACACATAGAGGGAGACAGTTAACATGGATGTGCCTACCTGAGGGATGTTATGAGTCTCTCTCAATATTTTCCCAAGTCCTTAAAACTGACTTACATTCTGCAGTTTTTCCCCAAGGCTCCACTCTAGTTCGTATGTTAATGACGTTTTACTCTGTAACTGAACTAAGCTGGGTGCCAATATAGCTGAAGGCGCTGGCTGAACAAAGCCATAAAGTCTCCCAATCCAAACTTGAATGGGTACAAAGAACTGTTATAACCTAGAACAGGAGATATCTCAGGGCATTTGAAAGCTCACCCCAAAGTGCTTTGAGTCAATTCTGTGCATTCCTCTCTCTGAAACGGAAAAACAGTTACATAAATTTCTCCAGGCAGCTAGCTGTTGCTGCCAATGGATGACTAATTTTGCTGCCCTTGCTAAACCTCTGTAAGTCATCCTCCCAGATAACACTTCGGAGTCCATTTCCTGACCTTCAAAGGCATTAATCTCCTTTGAAGCTTTAAAATTAACATGGCCCACACCCCCAGCTCTCAGCTCTCCCAATTTTGACAAACCTTTTCATCTATGCTGCCGCACACATAATGGGATTGCTGCAGGTGTTCTAGGACAAGCTTTTGCCTCTCGGACACGTCCTATAGCATATTTCTCATGCCAGTTAGACCCTGTGGCATCAGGTGTGCCCTCAAGCTTGTGTGCAGTAGCCACAGCTGCCACCTAAATTGACAAAGCCAGTGCTCTTACATTAGGCTCCCCCATTCACCTTTATGTTCCCTGTGCTATGTCTGCCCTCTTACTAGTTCATAAGACACAGGACCCATCTACATGGTGACAGATCACCTATGAACATGTCGACTGAAAGAAAAAAGCACAATGGAAAAGCTGTGAGTTCAGTTTTTTGGGAGAAAACTACTGAGGACTATAGACTGGGAGACAGCCTCTCAGATAGCTCTGAGGACCTGATCCAGAGAGGTAAGGAAGGAGCCGGGATATAGATGATTTTTCTTCCAGCTGGGAAAAAATAAATGTAGTCCAACATAGAAAGATCACTGGTAATCACAAAGAACAAACATTTCAAGTTAATGATTTCAGTGCTTTTTTATTTGTGGGAAGGTGCACCCCTTTTGACTAACCCTTCCATCATCTTACATCACAATAACACTTCAAACCCAGCTACTTTACCCCCCCTTCCTGATGATGGAGAGCCCCACTCTGTTCCACGTGATTACCTTGCAACTAGAGAAATGGTCACAAAGCCACAAAAGAACCTCCTAGGTACCCCCTTAGACAACCAAGACTTACTTCTATTTTGTGATGATTCCTTTAAACAGAATTTTCAGGGAAACTTAATACTGTCTTATGCCATAGTTTCCCCACATGAAAGCCTTGAAATATACTCTATCCTCTGTAAAATCAGCCCAAGCCATTGAACTCATAGCTCTTACTACATCTTATACATAAACAAAGGGGAAGATTGTTACTATTTACACTGACTGTAGATGTGCTTTTGGAGTCTGCCTTACTGTTGGCACGATTTAAAAATTGTGTACATTCTTCACCTCTGCTGGCACTCCTCTTGCTAAAGGGCACATCATTGCTGCTGTATTACAAGCTAATCACCTCCCTTCTAATATTGTCACTCTTCACTGCTTAGCCTATAGTAAGGAAATGCTACATCTTTAAGAAATGATAGGGTTAACAGGGCTGCTGAATATGAAGCCCCAAATGGACCCTCTATCTTTTCTCCACCCAATTTTTAAACCTGCCTTTATCCCTGACTGATAGTTATTAACTATTAGGAAAATGCACCACAATCTGAAAAAGACAAATTGATACTAAAAGGTGCCAAACAGTTATCAGATGGATTACACATTGGTCCAAATGGAGGGCTATTACAGTAGCCCTCTTTTTCTTTTTTTTTTTTTCTTTTTTGACCTTTTGGCTAGCACTTATCTCCTATTCAGTGCAACATGGGGGATAATTAAGGAACTAAAAGACAATTGGTTCTGCTCTAGCATCCACAAAATTTCTGAACAAATTATTTCCCAGTACATCACTTGTAAATCTCACCAAATTTCTGAGAAATCAATATACCCCATGAAGTCCTGCAAGGCCCACACTGCACTTTGCAGAACTCCAAATAGATTTTGTAGACTTTGCTTCAGCTTTAGACTATTCTCACTGTGTGGGTATTGTCTGCATATTTAGTGGATGGACTGAATGATATCCAACTATACATGCTGATGTCACAACAGGGGTGAAAAAAAGTTAATAACTGCATATATCTCACCAGGGAATATTACCAAGGAACTCATTTTACAGCAGAAATAAACTTGCTTACAATAATTTGAGGGTACTTAGTAAAATTCCATATCCCATACCATCCTCAATCATCAGGACAAGTGGAATGTAGAAATGTAGACATGGAAAAAAATCCGGACAAATGACCTTAAAATAAGGATTTCCAGAGCCAGTGTTCACACTACAGAAGCAGATAGCTTCACGCAGTAAGCAACTTTTCCCAAGAGCACGGATCAAGAAACTTTGCTTTCATCTGTTCCAACCCCTCTTTTTAAGAATCCCTACACACACACACACACACCCAAAAACAAACAAAAATCCTTTTCTTATTAAACACTTACTTTCTTCTAAATTTATTGATTACTTATTAGAAAGTTCACTGGAGTTTCTTGTTTCAATCAGTCCTACCCCACTTCTGAGTTATGACTATGGACTCTCTTTCAACCTGTGTCTTGCCCTTAGTAACCTTTACTTTTTCAATAGGTCAGGCACAAACCAAACACCCCTTTGTGCCAGTTTGCCAAACCTTGGCCATGTTAACTAATCAGTCTGGCTGTTGGTTATGCCAACTTATGGATAGTGCAAAAGAACCTGAGCTAGTTCAGTCCTGCCAATCTGAACACCTGCTGGGGTAAGTACAGAAGAGAGAGAAACAACCGGCATGGTATCCATGATTGAAGAAACATCACTCTGACTCTTTTTTCTTCTGGTGAGTTATTTGGATCAACAAAATTTCTACAGAAGCGCAAGGGCTGTCCTCTGAGCAGATAGATGATAGGGGAAAATGTTCCCCTTTATATTAAACCCACTGGGCCTTTCCTGGGTGACATACCAGGTAAACCTGCTATCAAACCCTATGGTTTGATTCCACAGAGGCATCTTCAAACCTATCAAGGAAATTAAAAGCGACCCTAGCACTACCCTCTACGGCACAGATGTTTGCCAAATCACCAATTGTTTTGAATGGTTCTTAAGTTGCCCCTTCTCTTATTGACCAAACCTCATGCCCCTTCCTAAATTAATAAAAAATAATTCATCCTGAGTTCCACATTCATCACTGCATCATCAATCTCAAATTACATTTATATGCATTACTAAAAAATGTGTATAGTATAGAATACCTATATGGAGACTATTAAATATATATACGCATATACATATCTTAAATGTTTCAATTTCATTAAAATGTCCTATTCTTAATGATCATTTCTTTTTTGCTTAATATTTTATCCCTAACAGTCATCCATGTTATTGCATGTCATTTTGATACAGTCATTTTAACAGTTATATAGTAATAGTTATTGTGAGATTGCATCATTATTTAATCTATTCTCCTTTCCATGAGCATTTGTGTTGTTGTTGATAATTTTCAAAGTGTTTGCTATATTAAATGTGGCTGCAATGAATCTAGCTACATAGATTTGTGAGTTCTTTACTAAATTAAAAATTTTAAAGAGCAAGAATGCAAACTATAACTCCTTTAGTATCAAATCAGATGTTTGAAGAGAACAGTCAATATATTTCTGGAAGTATCATGTTGGACCAAAAGAAGTCAGATTAAATTCTCAAACAGTGGCAATTAATTGAAACTGACCATACATGCAATAAAAGAAAATATAGTTTAATTGAATAACACAACATCTAAACCCTTCCAGTTCTTTATAATTTGCATCTGACATCTATCTCAGAAGCACTTTGGGAAGAAGGCACAGGTTTTATCTATTCTTCTGTCACTAGTTGCTGACAGTATTTTATCTAAAACATAGCAAGTAAATCTTGAATAAAGAATAATTGAGTGAATAAATGGCTCAGTCAACTAATATTGAAACAGAGTAGGACTCTGTGGATCCCTCCCAAGTGAAAAAGCCTTTCAGTGCCCCCCATTTCTTATTTGAAAGAAAATGACTTTCAGCCTCCTGGACCTGCCCTGAGGGCAGATTCAAGGGAAGTAAGAGAATACAGAAACAAAGGCAGTCAAGAAACAATAGTGCAGAGATGGGGCAGGGTCCTGGTTCCTCCTAAAGGGATACACATAACAATCTGATACATATCTATGAGTTCTTCTACAGGAACAAAGGCCCCCACCCTAGCAGAGGTTGGGAACTTCAGACTGAGCTCAAGCACATGGACCCCAGAGTGGTTGGACTCAGAAGGCTGATGACTAAGATTCCTGGAACACCACCCTGTTACCTACCACTAACCAATCAGAGTAGCTTACACACCCCATAACCTCTGCCCCCTCCAAATTTTGCCTATAAAAATGCTTCCCTGAAACCCACTGGGGAATTCAGGCTTTTTGACCATGAGCCACCCATTCTCCTTGCTTGGCCCTTGCAGTAAACCTTTCTCTGCTCCAAACTCTGATGTTTCAGTTTGCTTGTCCTCACTGTGTGTCAGGTACATGAACTCAGGTTTGACAATAATACATCTTTTCAAACAGAAAGATAACTATCTTTACCACACCACGCTATTAGAGCCTTGTTTGTTAGTAGTTAACAAGTTTAAAATTAAGATTCAAATATAAAGTCATCATTTGAAATTGGTATTTGTTTTATTGTCAGACAGCTCTGTACAGTTTTCTTCACAATTAACTATTAAGAAAATTATTTAATTCTTGGTTATAATTATTCATATGCACTTATTTATATACAGAATACATACTCCTACTTTTGAGAAATCTAGAACATTTTCACATATTCAATTTTTCATAGAATAAAGATGCTATCATAGTAATCTCAAATTAAAAGTTAGACTGGAGTATTTTTTCCAAAATGTTTTTTCCATGTACAAATCATGTTATATAACTCTTTGAAAAACAGTATCTACTCTTGTAAAAATCTTATAATCTAAATTATATTATTGTTTTTAAATTTAAATGTATATTACAAACTAAGTTTAAAAAATGCCTGTGTAAATTATCTGGCAGTTTCTGTCTATGAAATTAAAAAGAACACTTTGCAAAAGAAAATAAATTCAGAGGAGGCAATGTTGTTCTTGACCTACCGTAAGTATAACAGTATATTTAAAAATATGAAATACGATCACCTAAAAAGTAAAATGAATCACAAATAAAATGTCTGATATTAAAACTAGAGATGGTTACATACAGAATACATGGGAAGAAAATACAAAAATACAGTAGAATTAGGAAAAGCTATCATAATTTCCTATAAATAGCAATTTCTGTTTTGGATTTAAGAATATGATTGCCTTAATTTTATCTTAATGCTCCCAATGTCACATCATTAAGTACATCTCATACACAGTTGTAATGCAGTAAAGATCCTATGATAAATATTTTTGAATATTTAGGACAAACTTCAAAGTATTAAAAAATCTACATGTCATTTGATTAAAAGATTGTGTTAATGATAACAGATTAATCTAAGGCAGGGTATTTTCAAGGAGATTGAGTAAATCTCACTTATACCAGTGGCAAAATTAATAGGATAAGTCATTCATAGCTAATTCCTCAGTTTTATCATTTACTCTTGCCCACACAAAATTCGATTTAATCTGTCCCTCTTCAACACCTGCTCCGTACCACACATTGTGGTTGGTTGGAATGAAAAAATAATGGCACATTCCAATTCTATTCAGAGAAAATTAATGTTACCATGTTTGTAAATTATTTTAAAATACTTTCTATATGGAAGCTGTGATATTGTATGTAGATGTTGGGTCGGTTAATCTGTGCTCCAGGGACAGTCAGTTCCTTATCAGTCAATCGCACTTCAAGGGTAGTTCGCTATCATTTAATCAGAAAGCCACTCTGGAGTCAACTTCCACAACTTCAGCTCTTCTTATCTTGAACAATGCCAGAAACATTAATTAGCAAAATAAGCATTAAAAATGGGTTTTCATTAGTAAAATTAGAAGCTTGTTTATGAGCAGACTGGATGTTTAATAAGACTCTCCTTGGTGAAATATATATATATATTCTAAAGTGGGTGGGTTACAAATATTAGAGATTTTTCCTAACTAAATGTAAAATTTATCAGATTCTTCATCTTATACTTAAAACAGCAGACCTACACACATATATGCCTATAACTGCAGGTGCTTTGTTCCATCACTGGTTCTGAAGATTCCTGGTTGATTTAGAATCAATCTAGTCTTTTAGATGATTAGATAAATGTTCTATTAGGATATTACTGCATTTGCTTATGAGAACCTTTTCATGCAAGGTGGATTTATAGCACCTAAAAAAGCTAAAATACGAATTTCTTTGAGCTCACAGAACAAGCTGTATTACTGTTTAATGTCTGCTTGCTAAGAAGTGTATGTCTGAGCAGTCAAATTTGGTTTAGAACTTTCATTATGATCAGGTAATGAGCTTTTGGAAGAATTTCTAATCCTCACCTACCACTAATCATAGACTTCCACCATTACAAATTGCCAAATGAGAAAACAAAAATGATGTAACGATAACTTTTATGTTCTTTATTCAAGAGAAAACAAAACAATGGATTGGAGGAGTACAATGTGTCGCAAGCAGTCATGCGCTCTTTACAAGGGATTTTGGGCAAAATGAGTTTTATAGAGCTTTAGAGGAAGCAACATGGAAACAGGAGGTGATTGGCTAAGAGGTGGGGGATTTTCTTATAGGACTAACAGGTCTTATACCAGGGTAAGGTGTGCTAGCTAAAGTTGAGCTGGAAGATTGTGATTGGTGTACGTTAAGATTTCCTTGACAAGTATTTCCCATAAGTTGAAGCTGACTTTAGATTAAAGCTGACTTAGATTTGTGATGTGGGTCAGACCAAAGTGGCATCCTCCGTTCTGTAGATTCCAATATATAAATTAACTTTATCACTACCAAACAAACAATAAATAATGGAGCCCTGTCAAACCTGCTCTTAGTTTTTCTAATATTACAGACCTATCTAGATAATATAAAATCGCCTTGAAATGGATATCACAGAAGCAAATAGCCATTTAGTCAATATCTGATATGCAGGGTCTGTTTAATGCTGTGATCTCACAGATTCTGTTAGTTATTAAGTAAATGGACACAATGATAGTGTTATTTGATGTTACTTAATTCTTCATTCATTCATTCCACTAGAAACTCTGAGCATTTTCCACCAGAGTTTCAGTTTACCATGGAAATGAGTTTATATAACGGATTTTTTCTCCTGAATCTTTATATGCATGGCAAGAAACAGAATAGACCAACTATTATAGTATCAGAGCATTCTTCTACCTAAGAAGCTGTTGATTCACTTCCAGTTGTGGGGGGGGGGGAGTGGTTACTCTAATCCCTGGTACTCAGACACATTAAATGGTCTGTATTTCCTAGTTTACAAGAAACAACTAGATTTGGATGCCAACTTAACGTATTCAACAGAGTGAGAAGGAAACATTTCCTCTCTTGTGAACCTGCTTGGCTTTGTCTTCAAAGGGAGCATATAATTATTGCAAGATCAAGAATAATTCAGAAAAGCTTAAAAATTGAATCTTAGGCAATGGATTAGGATAACACAGTAAAAGGGGCAATTAAAATCCAGTATTGGCGAATAAATAATGATCTGCTAAAAGTGCTAAAGGCATCCTAAATATAAGATGGAGAAAAACAGCACTTTTTTAAAAAATTTGAAAACATTCAGTTTACAATTTATTTTATAAATAATCACAGATATTCAAATAAAAACATTCCTTTTTATTGAAGTATAGCTGATTTTTAATGTTGTGTTGGTTTCAGGTGTATAGCAAAGTGATGCAGTTATATATATACATATATATATATATTCTTTTTCAGATTCTTTTCCATTATAGATTATTATAAGATATTGAATTCCTGGGCTACACAGTTCCCTGTGCTATACAGTAGGTCATTGTTGGTAATCCTTTTTATATATATGTTAATCCCAAACTCCTAATTTATCCCTCCCTACCCCTTCCCCTTTGGTAATCATCAGTTTGTTTTCTATGTCTGTGAGTTACTTCTATTTCTACAAATTGTCTATTATTATAAAGTTTATTTGTATCATTTTTTAGATTCCATATATAAGTGATATTATGATGTTTGTCTTTCTTTGTCTGACTTACTTCATTTAGTATGATAATCTCTAGGTCCATCCATGTTGCTGCAAATGGCATTATTTCATTCTTTTTTATGGATAAGTAGCATTCCATTGCATACATATACCACATCTTTATCCACTCATCTGTCAATGGACATTTGTTTCCACGTCTTGGTTATTGTAAATAGTGCTGCTGTCAACATTGGGGTGCATGTATCTTTTCAAATTAGAGTTCCCTCCGGATATATGCCCAGGAGTTGGATTGCTAGATCATATGGTAAGTCTATTTTTAGTAAGGAACTTCCATACTGTTATCCATAATGGCTGCACCAAATTACCTTCCCACCAACAGTGTAGGAAGGTTCCTTTTCCTCCATATCTATTACTTGTAGACTTTTTGATGATGGCTATTCTGGCCTATGTGTGGTGATACCTCATTGTAACTTTGGTTTGCATTTCTCTAATAATTAGTAATGTTTGCCTGTTGGCCATCTGCATGTCTTCTTTGGAGAAATATCTATTTAGATCCATTTTTAATTGGGTTGTTTGTTTTTGTTTGATATTGAGCTGTATGAGCTATTTGTATATTTTGGAAATTAATCCCTTGTTGGTTGCATTGTTTGCAAATATTTTCTCCCATTCTGTAGGTTGTCTTCTCATTTTGTTTATGATTTCCTCTGCTGTGAGGCACATTTTATGTATACAAATGAAATAAGAGAGGGAAGGAGGGTATAGCTCAGTGGTAAAGCACATACTTAGCATGCATGTGGTCCTGGGTTCAATTCCCAGTACTCCACAGGGAAAAAATAAACACACATAGTTACCCCCCCCCAAAATAAATAAGTAAATAAAAGAAAGACATAAGAGAATGTTGATTTTTAGGAAACAAATGAAGAAAAAAATTTTAAAACAGTTATTTTTACCTCTTCCCCATATATCTAATCTCTGGTTTAAAAATACAGAGTAAAAGGTTTTGCTTTAAATACTAGAAACAAAAATAATAATGATTAAACACAGGTTGTACATTTTAAGTAGAAACTTTTAATGTCACCAGATAGTGAAAGGCTTCTCAAAAGATCTAAAGTATTGCCTAATGATAAAAGCATACTCGGGAGAATTAAACATACGCATATCGACTGAACTCCATGAGAGTTATCATATGGAATTAAGATAATTATCTTGTAAACTCATTATACATTTCTAATTATTTTGACAAATTCTGGGAGTGTTAAACCAATATCAAAAGACACAGGATGTGGAGAAATCTTCATAAATAGAAATGACTGATTAATTAAAAATGTTGAAATAAAAATAGAAATGATATGCATATAATGAAAAATGAGGAAATATCAGATCATTTAAAAGGTAAAAATGGTGCTTAAAAGAACACATTTCTACAGTTTATGTATGCACTTAGCATAAAGAAAATGTATGAGAAACAGTATCATTGTCCTAACAATGGCTACATTAGCAATTTAATGATTGAACATATCTCAATTATCTCATTTAATTTTCATATCAACACTATGAAGCTGCTCATTACAAAATGATCATCACGAGGAATCTATTTACCATCTTCTCCATACAAAATTATTATATTATTAACTATATTCCCTGAACTGGGATGTACATTACATCCCAATAACATTTATTTTATAATTGGAAGTTTGTACCACTTAATCTTCTTCACCTATTTCACTCATCCCCCCATCATCCTCTCCTCTGGCAACCAATACTTTGTTCTTCTGTATATATAATTCTGTTTCATTATGTCTGTTCTTTCGTTTTGTTTTTTAGATTCTACATATAAGTGAAATCATATAGTATTTGTCTTTCTCTGACTTATTTCACTTAGCATAATACCCTATAGGTCCATCCATGTTATAGCAAATGGCAAGATTTCGTTCTTTTCTTATGACTAATAGTCCATTGTGTGTATACATACCACATCTTCTTTAGATTTTCAGCTATTAATGGGACCTTACCTGCTTCCATATCTTAGCTATTGTAAATAATGTTGCAATGAACACAGGGGTGCCATGTCTTATTGAATTAGTGTTTTTGTTTTCTTCATAAAAATATATGGTGGTTTGATTTTTTTTTTTTTTCACTTAATTTTCTGAGGAACTTCTGTACTCTGAAACAATTTACATTCCCACTGACACTGTGCTAGAGTTCTCATTCTCCAAGTTCTGGCCAGCACTTGTTATTTGTTGTCTTCTTGATGACAGCCATTTTCACAAGCATAAGGTGATATCTCATTGTGGTTTTGATTTGCGTTTCCCTGATAATTGGTGATGTTAAGCATTTTTTCATGTTTATATGTCTTCTTTGGAAAAAAAAAAAGTCTATTCAAGTCCTCTGTCAGTTTTCTAACCACTTATTTTTTTAATATTGAGTTGTATGAGTTCTTCATATATTTTGGCTATTAAGCCCTCATCAGATATATCATTTGAAAATATCTTCTCCTATTCACTAGGCAGCCTTTTCCTTTGCTGATAGCTTCCTTTGCTGTGCAAAAGCTTTTTAGTTTGAAGTAGTTCAATTTGTTTATCTTTGCTTTTGTTTCCCTTGCCTGAGGAGACAGGTGCAAAAAAAATAATTTTGCTAAGACCAATGTCAAAGAGCATCCTGCTTATTTTCTATGTTTTCTTCCAGGAGATTTATGGTTTCTGGTCTTACATTTAAGTATCTAAATCATTTTTAGTTTATTTTTGTATATGGCATGAGAAAGTAGTCCAGTTTGATTCATTTTTCAGGTAGCTGTCCAGTTTTCCCAACATCTTTTATTGAAAATGCTCTTTTCCCCCCATTGTAATTTTTGGCATCATTTGTCATTTGATAATTGACCATGTAAGCATGACTTTATTTCTGGGCTGTATTCTGTTCCATTGGTCTATGTGTCTGTTTTTGTGCCAGTACTATACTGTTCTGATTACTGTAGCTTTGTAGTGTAATTTGAAATCAAGGGCATGATACCTACAGCTTTGTTTTTTCTTAAGACTGATTGGTTATTTGGGGTCTTTTATGTGTCCATATAAGTTTTAGAATTATTTGTTCTTGTTCTGTGAACAATATTATTGGTATTTTGATAAGGATTTCATTGAATCTGTAGATTGTCTTGGGTAGTATGGTTATTTTAACAATGTAAATGATTTCAATTCTTGAGCATGGTATATCTTTCCATCTGTGTTGTTGTCTTCAGTTTCATTCAATGTCTTTTAGTTTTCTGGGTATAGATTTTTTCCCTCTTTGGTTAGATTTATTTAGGTATTTTTTTATTTACCCTTGGATTTGTTTGCTGACCCTTTTGTGGCTTAGTAACATGTTGTTTAGCCTCTACGTGTTTGTGTTTTTTGTAATTTCTTGTAGTTGATTTCTAGTCTTATAGAATTATGTTTGGAAAGTTGTTTGACACCACTTCAATCTTAAATTTACTGAGACTTCTTTTGTGACCTAGCATGTGATCTATCCTGGAGAATGTTCCATGTATAATTGAAAAGAATGTGTATTCTGTTTTGTCTGAAATGTTCTATACATACCTATTAAGTTCTACTGGTCTAAAATGTCACATAAGATCAGTGTTTCCTTATTGATCTTCTGTCTGGATGATCTGTCCATTGATGTAAGTGGGGTGCTAAAGTCTTAGTCTTCTTGTGTTATTGTCAATTTCACCACTTATGTCTGTTAATATTTGCTTTATGTATTTATGTGCTACTATGTTAGGTGTATATACATTTACAACTGTTATATATTCTTCTTGGATTGATCCATTGGTCAGTATGTAGTGTCTTTTTTTTGTCTCTTGTAACAGTATTTATTTTAAAGTTTATTTTGTCTGGTATAAGTATTACTACCCTTGCTTTCTTTTGATTTCCATTTTCATGGAATACCTTTTCCATACCTTAGCTTTCAGTATGGGTGTGTCTTCAGATCTGAAGTGAGTCTCTTGCAGGATGAATATATATCATTTTTGTTCCTTTGTTCTTTTTCTCTCTTCTCTTGTGATTTGATGATTATCTTTGGTGTTATGTTTGGATCCCTTTCTCTCCATTGTGTGTGTACTTATTATGAATTTTATGTTTTATATTATATATGATTAGTTTAAATTGATAATCTCTTGGGTCCAAACACATACTAACAACCCACTTTTTCCTTCTGCTCCCTACTGTTAAATGTTTTTACAATATAATTTTACTATTTTTTTGGTTTTGTGTACTTCTTAACTATTTGCTGTTGTGTATATGAATGATCTTACAACTTTTATCTTTTAACCTTCTTTTAGCTTTGTAAGTGATCTATTACCTTTACTGTGTGTTTACCTTTATCAATGAGATTTTCCCTGTCAAATTTTCATATTTGTGTTGTGATCTTGTCTTTTCCATTTAGAAGTCTCTTAAATATTTCTTGTAAATCCAGTTTGGCAATTCTGAGTTCTTTTCGTTTTTGCTTGTCTGTAAAGTTTTTTATATCTTCTTCAAATCTTAATGATAGCCTTGCCAGGTAAAGTACTCTTGATTGTAGGTTTTTTCTTTCATCACTTTTAATGCATTATACTACTCCTTTCTAGAGAGTTTCTGCTTAAAAGTCAGCTCATTGTCTTATGGGAGTTCCCGTGTACATAACTAGTTGCTTTTCTCCTGCTGCTTTTAAAATTCTCTATCTTTAATTTTTGCCATTTAAATTATAATGTGTCTTTTTGTGGATGTCTTTGGGTGATCTTGTTTGAGACTCTCTGTGCTTCACAGACCTGGATTCTTTTTTCTTTCCCAGGTTAATGAGGTTTTCAACTATTATTTTTTAAAATAATTTTTCTGCCCCTTTATCTCTCACTCTTTCTTTTGGGACCTCAATAATGTAAAATTTAGTATACTTGATAGTTGTCCCAGAGTTGTCTTAAACTATTCTCATTTTTAAAATTCATTTTTCCTTTTTCTGTACAGCTTGGGTGATTTCTTACTATCTTCCAGTTCCCTGATCTGTTCCTCTGTATCATCTAATCTACTGTTGATTCCTTCTTATATATTTTTAATTTCAGTTATTTTATCCTTCAGCTCTGTTTGGTTATTCTTTCTACCTCTTTGTTAAAATTGTCACTGTGTTCATTTATTCTTCTCCCAGGTTCATTGTGAATCTTTATGATTATTACCTGAAACTCTTTATATGGTAAGTTGCTTATCTCCACTTTGCTAAATTCTTCTGGAGTTTTGTCCTGCTCCTTCATTTGGATCATATTCCTCTGTCTCCTCATTTTGCCTACTTCTCTGTGTTTATTTCTACATGTTAGGTAGTTCAGTTACATATCACAATCTTGGAGAAGTGGTCCTATGTAGTGGGATGTCCTATGGGGCTCAGGAGCACACTGCCCTCAGATCACCAGAGCTATATGCTTTAGGGTGCCCACTGTGCAGGCTGCATGAACTCTTCTGATGTGACATGGCTGACTATTATAGGCATGCTCATAGGTGAGGCTAGACCCTGGCCATGTTGGCTGCCAGGCCCTACCTCATGCAGTAGCTTCTAGCCCACTAGTTAGTGGGATGAGGTCCTGGCATGGCTGGCTGTGTGTTCCACTGAGTCCTGAAGGTGGTGCTAACTGCTGGTGGGCAGAGCCAGCCCTACAATGTCTGGCTGCAGGGCCCCAGAATGTTTTTTATTACTTTGCCTTGGGAGTCATGATTACAGCTTCCAGGATATCTACAGAAAGACTATGATGTACATAAAAAGCATACATATATGGGCACCAGACAGGTTTGTTTCAAATGGGAAAAAAACAAAACAAAACAAAAACTCTAAACAGACCTTCTTTAGAGACAAAGGAGTAGTGTGTTGCTCTTGGAGAAAACTGAGATTGTGTGATAACCCCATGTTTAACTCTGTCATACCAGATATTCATTCTGCTTAGACACAAGGTTATTCCTTCAACCCTATGTGGTCCAGAAGGAAGCCATTAGACAGATTTGCTTCAACGTTGGGTGCCCAGCTAGAAAGCATTCCACAAGGCCTTGCCCAATGGTGTAGCAGAAAAAGGGCCACAGTAATTTTTTACTGAATTTATTACTTCTAGCAAGTTTGCTACATTTTTTAAGTCTCCATGGAAATGTCTTTGAGAGCTGAGTTCTAAGGTGAGAGGCATGCAAATACAGGTAACAGAGCCTAAAAGTGATGCAAACACAAGTTCTCTTTATATCACTAAAGACTTTGTAGCAATAAATCCACCAGCTTAAAGCAAATGAAAGTTGTAAATAAGACTTTTCTCAAAGCTCACAATTTGACCCCTCAGCAGTCATATTTGGAAACGGGATAATTGTGACATCCCATTAAATCTCAAAAGAAATTTTTTATCAGAAATTTTGCGCTAGTGTTTTGGGGTATGCAAATGTAGATGCATGTCTGTTTGTGTGTGTTTCCATATATACTAGCTAGGCTAGGACCTGACATCTTTAGAGAAATGAATAAAATTCAATGCGACCAAAACACATCATGCACTTCAGAAAATGATGTAATGAACATATTTTCACTAGATGTCCAAAAATATTAGTTTGAAATCACTTTGATTGAGATTATATATCTTAAATTTTCATAATATATAGTTTTAGCATGCCTTTTTAATTTAAGAAATTTGGAGAGCATCCAGAGCAGAGAAATTTAAATAAAGAAGTCAACACAATATCTTAAGTGAAAAAACTAGAGGAGCTAAATTTATATAACTTAGCAAGAAAAAAAATTTATAAATATTTGAAAGGTGTGAAGAGGAAGAAGTAAAAGCAATTATTTAGCATAACTCACAGGAATATGATACAATAGAATAGAATAATATCAAAAAGAAAAAATCCTTTTATGTTACCCTGAAAATATCATATTTTCATTAAAAAAGAGAGTAAATAAAACATAATTTCCACTTTTGTAGCTTTGATTCCATTAATATAATTAATGAAATCTTATATTGACTTGTAAGATAGTGTGCATTTGACAATGCCAATTATGGTAACAACAACAAGAAGAATTATTAATACAATCTGCATGCACTATCTAACTCATTTAATTTTTACAATAATTCTGTGAGACCCTATTATTGTTTTACAGGTGAGGAAACTGAGGTAAAGAGAAGTAAAGGAGAATGATAAAGCCTAATCATTTACATTTTTTTATTATTAAATATATTTAACATTAGATAAAATACTCTATTATTAATAATGTAATAATTCACATCAAACATAAATTGTCAGTAATGCAATGAGTGATCACTGTTTTGGCTACTATTAAAAATGTAACAAGGTAATTGAAATGCACAATTATTCAAAAATAAATATTCTAATTTACCAGATTTGTCTGTAACTAGATTACATTTATATGTTCACATATAATTGGTTGTATAGTTCACACTAGAGAACACATGACAATTGGAAGCCCCTTACTGTTATTCTTTTAAGCATCCTTACATTTGGATTGTATCATTAATTGTAATAGTCAACAATAATTTATTACTACTGTATTCAGAATAAGAACCATTCTAAGCCCTGAGGATATAACCAAGAGCAAGGAAATTAAGGTCACTGTTCTTATGGAATATACCTCTAGCTGGGAAGAAAAATATAATAAACAAACACACTGCATAATCAGGGTTCTTCAGAGAAACCAGTAAGATAGATAGATGACAAATTAGATGGATAGATGATAGATAGATAGATAGATAGATAAAGAGATCTATTGTAAGGAAACAGCTCATGCAGTTATGGAGGCTGGCAAGTGCAGGGTGGGCTGTAGCCTGGAGACTCAGGAGGAACCAATGATGCAGTTCCAGGTCAAAGGCCATGAGGCTAGAAGACCAGGGAGAGCTGATGTTTCAATTCAAGTCTGAAAGCCATCCACTGGAGAGTTTCTCTTGCTGGGGTTAGGGAAGGTCAGCCTTTTAAAAGAAATTCAGGCCTTCTACTAATTGGACTAAGCCCACCCACATTATAGAAGGTAAATTGCTCTACTCAAAGTCCTCTGATTTAAAGGTTAATCTCATTCAAATACATCCACACAGAAACACCCAGAAAAATATTTAACCAAATAGCTAGTCACCCTCCATGGCCCAGCAAAGTTGACACACAAATTTAACATGTTATAATAATGTGATGGAGAGCTGTAGGATTTGAATGGTCACAAAGTCCTCTCTTGACAGGTAATGTTTAAGATGAGATCTGGATGGCAAGAAGTAAACACCCGTGGTACAGTCTATGGACAGAAAAACAACTCTGCAAAGGAAACCAATGTCGAGTCAAAGAACAAAACAAAGGCTTGTGCGATCAGAGCACTGGGGACAGAGAACAAGGAATGGTACTAAATAGGAAGAGAGAAAGTCACACAGGCTGCGGTCTGCAACTTAAACTTAATGTTGAATGGGATGGAAAGCTTCTATGTGGTTCCAAATGATGCACAGCCGATAAATCCATGAAATCAGCATTGGCCTCAGCAGAATTCTCCCTCACGAGCTATTTATATTGTCTGAAATGATGTTCCTCTACATGCAATCAGTAACTAGCAGCTCACAGACATTCACTGAGTACCTAATATATACCAATGACTAACCATTGGGGAATCAAAGAATAATGAGACATCATCCCTACTCTCAGTACATTTCAATCCCAGGAATGGAGAATAATGCAGAAACATAATTTTACCTTATACTTATTCCCTGTACAGAAATTCTCTTGTGGTACAAAAGCTTTCTCACTGATGCATGGGATTACTAATTCTGGAGAACTGTTGGTGAATTTACATATGCAGACAAAACCAAAGATAGAATTATTAACAACTTAAACATATTTTTCTGCATTTATTGATGAGAACTGGAGTGTACTGTGTATGGTAATGAATTTTAATTTCAGACTACCTATGAAGATTAGAATAGGACAAGAGAATGTTTTCTCTACCAGCGTAATTTAAATTAAAACACACCCATAATGAGCTAAGCTAAACTACAACAGCCTGAAACCTTAAGTAACATATTCTGGCTTTAAATCAAACAGAAGCTTGCTCTCAATTAAAATAAAGTCTCAGTGTAATAAATATTATGTTAATAAGTAGAGACTCAAGTGGTTTAAAACCCTATTTTAGAGACATTGTTCTCTATAAAAAATAATCTCTCCAAATAACAGATAAATAGGTAGAGCTATAGATATGAACAGTTTTACTGACCTCAATAAAGTACTATCAATGCTTCTTCTTTGTTTGCGATGGCCAGATCAGCATTTTCCTATTTCTGTGTATTACACATCTAAATTCCAAATCACCACAGGAGCAGGGCTCTAGATTCACATTCATAACATCTCCTGAATATTCATATAAATTTCCTCCAAAACTGCTCTCATTAAAAAAGACCTGAGTAATAGTCCTTGGAAAGCACTTTAAAAATATGAACCTTTGTGTAAATGCTAAGTAGCATTTTTATTAGTGTTAAACATTAAACAATAGCAGAGGGAATAATAAATTTAGATTTACGGCATGGCCAAGGAAGAAAAATATTTTCATGAGGAGCATCAAAGGACAGTAAAAGGAGCTTCAAGAAAGCAAAACTGCACGATGCTAAGGCACAGGAAAAGAGAGTCTCAAAGAGCATGCCAGTCTGTATTGCAAGAATCTAGTCTAGTATAAAACATTAATGCCAATAGTAATGATTAGAGTAATGGGGGTCAAGAGGAAAGGCATTGAAGCTGTTTGAAAATGGAGCCCAATAAAGAGTAACCCTCAATTAGATCGTTAGCCACCCAGTTTTGATAAGCTTACACCAGTAGTTCAGATTTCTTCCAGCAGACAAGGAAACGAAGCTATTTGACTCACTTCACCATCTTGTAGTACGAGATAACCTTGGAATTTTCTCATCCAGATGGATTAAGGTTCCCACTCTGCCGTCCCTGACTCAGTTAGCAAAAATGCCCTCTTTTGGATGATTATTTAGATGGAGAGTGATTTCTGGCAGCTCTCACTTTGTTCCTGGACAATGACTCACTGGTGAAGGCCAGTTCTTTCACCAATTCCAATTGGAGGAAGACCTTCCACTTGCCATTGCTTTGGTGCTAAAATATAACTCTGGAGTCAGGACCTCTGGCTCCTACTGCACCTCTGCAGGTGCAGGGACTGGACCTAACGGAATAGAACCTGCTCAGGTCATTCAAGGAGGGAGGAAGGATAGTTCAGTCCTCACAGCCATGCATGACCATTGTCTGTGCTCTCAGAAATATTGCCTTTTAAAAACCAATTACATGGAGCCATATCATCAGAGCTAAATTCACTGTAGGGAAACTTACTCAGGTCAAGTTAAGGCACCCTCCAGCTCATGATGATTACCACTTATGCTTGTGTTTTTCACAATGCAGCTCTGTGCAGGAGTGAGCACAAGTGGTAATCATCATCTGTGTTGCTTTTTAAAAACTTCAGGATATAAATATTAATTAGCTTTACATTTTGTTAGGTCAAGTGTAAAGTTAAAAATTTAAGGCTAACCACACACACACCCCAAATGCACACAAAACCAGTGCAAGTTGGATGATCACATTCCATCCTGAAGATAAAAATAAATTTGAATTAGAACTATTTCAAAAAAATCCAATGAAGTTAAGATAAAGCAGCAAATCTGAATATATTAAGAATAACAATATAAAGAATAATAAATGCAAAATGGTCAACTCGATCAGATTTTTAAAAAGAACCAAATAAATGTGTAAAAAAGAACTGCAAAATTATCAAGCTGAATAAAAACCAAATTCAATTAAATAGTGTTTACAAAAGATATAGAAAAGACATAAGAAAGCATAGTAATTGGAAGCAAAAGAAAGAAAAAAGCTACTCCAAGCAAATACTAAATAAAAGGAAGAAAACCTGAAGTTACAGACCTATTGATAAAATGGACTAAGGATAAAGAAGAAAGGAATATGCACAACAAAGAGTTTACTAGCAATTCAATCATATGAACTAAGAACAAAGTATCACAATTTATAAAGCAAAATATTGAAAGATTACTGTAATAGACAAAATTCCAACAAATTTAATCAATGCAGTCCATTTATACTCTAATTAGAATTTACAAAAGTGAACAATATGAACCTAAAAACTCAGCTGCATTTCTAATATATTAGCAAGAAATAATTAATAAAATATTCTTAGATATAGCAACAAAAAATGTGACTCACTAAGAAATATAGACTAGCAAAATATATATAAAGACCTTTCTAAGAGGATAATACAAAATGAAATTGAAAAATGTAAAAATAAGCAAAGAAATGTAGAGACACATTGCTTTTATATAGGGAAATTTTCAACATCAAAGGATGTCTATTCTCCATAAATTCAAAGTTGTCCCATCAAAATCACAGAAAGATCATCTGTGTAACATGAAACTCTGATTTCAGTTATCTACATAAAAAAGTAAAGATCCAAAATGCTTTAAACTATTATCTTAATTTAATCAAAAACGTGTCTTCTAAAATACATGCTTCTTTTTTTTACTTTAACATTTTTATTGAGTTATAGTCATTTTACAATGTTGTGTCAAATTCCAGTGTAGAGCACAATTTTTCAGATATACGTGAACATATATATATTCATTATCAATTTTTTTCACTGTGAGCTACCGTAAGATCTTGTATATATTTCCCTGTGCTATACAGTATACTCTTGTTTATCTATTCTACATTTTGAAATCCCAATCTGTCCCTTCCCACCCCTCACCCCCTTGGCAACCACAAGTTTGTGTTCTATGTCTATGAGTCTATTTCTATTTTGTATTTATGTTTTGTTTTGTTTATTTTTTTAGATTCCACAGATGAGTGATCTCATATGGTATTTTTCTTTCTCTTTCTGGCTTACTTCACTTAGAATGACATTCTCCAGGAACATCCATGTTGCTGCAAATGGCGTTATATTGTTGGTTTTTGTGGCTGAATAGTATTCCATTGTATAAATATACCACCTCTTCTTTATCCAGTCATCTGTTGATGGGCATTTAGGCTGTCTCCATGTCTTGGCTATTGTAAATAGTGCTGATATGGACATTTTGGTGCAGGTGTCATTTTGAAGTAGGGTTCCTTCTGGATATATGCCCAGGAGCAGGATTACTGGGTCATATGGTAAGTCTATTCCCAGTCTTTTGAGGAATCTCCATACTGTTTTCCACAGTGGCTGCACCAAACTGCATTCCCACCAGCAGTGTAGGAAGGTTCCCCTTTCTCCACAGCCTCTCCAGCAGTTGTCATTTGTGGACTTTTGAATGTTGGCCATTCTGACTGGTGTGAGGTGATACCTCATTGTAGTTTTGATTTGCATTTCTCTGATAATTAGTGATATTGAGCATTTTTTCATGTGCCTATTGATCATTTGTATGTCTTCCTTGGAGAATTGCTTGTTTAGGTCTTTTGCCCATTTTTGGATTGGGTTGTTTGTTTCTTTCTTGTTAAGTCATATGAGCTGCTTATATATTCTGGAGATCAAGCCTTTGTCGGTTTCATTTGCAAAAATTTTCTCCCATTCCATAGGTTGTCATTTTGTTTTGCTTATGGTTTCCTTTGCTGTGCAGAAGCTTGTAAGTTTAATTAGGTCCCATTTGTTTATTCTTGCTTTTATTTCTATTCCTTGGGTAGACTGCTAAAACATATACTTCTTGGTAATTTTTGAGGTTTCTTTGCATATCATTATATAAGCTATTTTTGTAAAAACACCACATATTTTAAAATCATAGATGTTTTCTCTCTGCATTATAAATTATTGATCATTTAAATAGAGCTTTTTATGGTAAAGTCAGCTGTTGTTCTAAGAATGGAGTCCATTTCCAGACACATTGGGCCCAGAGAAAGATGAACGATGCAGTCTATAAGCAACAAAACTTCTCGAGACAAATTATTCTTAAATCCGTTTGTGGAGATCTTCTCAGTCAAGGCAATTTTGAAAAAGAATAAATGAGAAAATCTGTGTAACAAAATATCAAGATTCAGTCTAAAGTTAAATAAATAAGAAATAATTTTAGAACAATTATGCACAGTGGAATGGCCACTGGAATTAAAAACAGAATGGCCAATAGAATTAAACAGAAACTCTAGAGACGTATCTAAATATAGATTTTTATATATGTCAGTGATGGCATTGCAAATCAGGATAAAAGTTGGGCTCATCAATAAATGACACTGGGAAAACTAGTATCCCATATTAAAATGAAAAAAAAAAAGTTACTTCCTCATACCAGATTTGAAATCCATTTCATGGGAGCAATGACCTAAATGTTTTAAAGAAAAAAAAAGAGTCTATAAAACTTTTTTTAGAACAAAACATTGAAGTGTCTCTTTCTAATATCTGAGTAAGGGAAAATGTGTTAATTTGACACAGAAAGCACAAAGGACAAGATAAAGGACTGATAAATACATTTCTGCTGTTTATCTCCTCCCCATAGCAACTTTCCCTTCAGTTCTTCAAACTCACATTCACATCCCAGCCTCTGGATGTGCTGATCTCATGGCCTGGAATGTCCATCTAAACCCTGCTTCCAGGTTTTACCTCGATTAACTCCAACTCATCCTTCATATGTTGGCTCAAATGCCCAATTTCCTCAAGAAAGAGAGATTCTAGAGTGAATTTGTTAGCCAGACAGTTCTCTTTGACATAAAACAATTATAAAAGTGACATATTGTCACTTTTGTAATATCTCATTAGTTAGAAGCAAGTCACAGGCACCTCTCCTATTTCAGGGGAAATCTGCCCACCAGAGTGTTTTTTAAATTCCTGGCTTTCAGAATAATCTTTCATATATGGTGTATTTTGTGCTAAAGTTCTTCATCATATTTACTATTTACAATAAATACGAGAATGATTAAGATACCAGTATTCAGGTAGTACTGTTCTCATACTTCATCTAGTGCATCTTTAGAGCCACATAGTGAGATAAGCAGTAGCAGCAGCCCCAGCGTTAACTATTTCGTGTCTGAGGAAACAGAAGCCCAGGGAAGAGATCTGCACTCAAGAAAACATAATCTGTAAGTAACAGAGCTGGAATCTCAGCACTGTTTTTCTGATAATAATTCCAATGCTCCAACTGACCACTTTGCTTCACTGGGAAGTGCGCTGACAAAGGCTGGCTTCCTAAATAATTACATTTTACTCAACATGTAAAAGTATAGGAATTTTTTAATTTGATATTCAGGATCAGTCATTTGGCCTTTAATTTCCATAGGGTATTTCCTTTACAGTCACTTGAAATTTCTGGCATTTATTCTTGTTTACTTAACATGTTCTGGTTGGAATGGTTGTCATATTATCTTGTGTTGCCTTCAAAAGCTTTACTGGAGCAATAGACAGAAAGGAGATTTATTTTGAAGAGCTTGGAGTGGGGAGGAGATGAATTTATGGGAAAATAATCTGACTTTACGGAAATGCTTTGGCAACTTTTAATTTATCTTAAACTGAGCATTATTATCCAGATTTAGTATCAGAATAATTAATGGTAACAACTGTTCATAATATTCAGCTAATAAATGTTATGACTTATAAGCCACAGAGGAGTAAAATCTAACATGTTATATTACAGTAGTTATAAGCTGATAACTAAAGGTCAAAAAATTCATGAAAATGGGTAAAAAAATACTAAATAAACATATCATAAAACAGCCAAGCCAATGGCCAATTAACAGGTAAAATCAGGTTCAAATTCAGTGGCCAACAGGAAAATTGACATATAACAAATAATCTAGTAATCATCTATCAGATGGATAGAAATTAAAAAGAGTACTCATAATTAGTGATGCTTGAGATGATATGGAAGATAATATTTCATGGATGCTTTCTGGAAATAGTTTATTATTTTTGAAAAGCAAACTGGCGATATGCACTTCAATAAAAAATGCCATGTTTCTTCCATAGAATTATAAGCACATGCACTTTAGGATATTTGCTGCAGAAGATTTATTGCAACATCTTCTGTGTAGTTACAAAACACTAGAAGCTAAGCATACACCTATCAATTGCAGAATGATTGGACAAATTGTGGTTCACCAATGTCATTAAATAAAATTGGTTAGCTTTGTATCAGTTGATTTAAAGAGATTTCTAAGATGTGTGGTTGAAGGCAGAAAGCAAGGAAGCAGTGTATATAAAGTGACCTCACATGGGAAAAATTGACCAAATTTTTTATGATTTTGCATGATGGGAGCCTGGAAAAGGCTATGAAAAGATTTGTGAGAGATTGTTAACTTAGAAAGGAGTTTGGGAGAAAGTTCAAAGGAAAGAAAATCTTGAAATCTGCAAAATGAATTCTATTCATAAAAAACAGATGATAATGTGATGTGATATATATATGTGCATCCATAGAAAATATGCGAAAGGTAAATTTTTAAGATCTTATTGGCATTTATATCAGAGTGGTATAATATGTTTTGGATTTTATATTTTATTTAAAATTTTTGATATTATTTAAATGTTTCACAATGAGGATAAGAAGAGGAAGAAAGGAATAGTAATTGTATGAAAACAAATAGAATTTTTATAATCTGCAGTGTATTTCAGAAAACTATTTAGACTCCATACTTAAGAGATATAGAGTCTTATGAGGTACTTAACCTTTTAGGCAGTATTTCCTCCTACGAGTAGAAACACTTTCAAATGCCATGTCTTCATTTCCCATAAAAACTGTTTACCTTTGGGTTTCCATCTCTTGTTATTGGCAGGGAGGAAGCCTGTCTTTTTCAGGGCTGCAGGTTAGTTACCAGATCAGCAGGAAGGCTGCCTGTAGCTGAACACGATTCCATAGATTCTTTTGGTCTTACACCTCAGTCTCCACCTCTGAGAACAAACACCCATGGATGAGAGAGTTTTCTATTTTTCATGAAATATTAATTCCCTTTTCAGGAAAGTCTGACAGTTCTCAAAATGATATGCTCTCATAGAGACACAGACTTCTTTCTTCTTTTGCTATATGTTCAGAATTAAAGTCCTTGAAGGATAAAGTTAAACATCTTGTACTAACCTCACAGTTACAAATAATAAAGGAGATACCTTTTAAAATAATGTTATGTAACCCAAGAGGTGACAGATTAATTTTCTGTGTTATTTTCTGTTGTCTCATGGGGATATTGATAATTCGTAAGATATGAGCAGCTGACAGATGTAAATATCTAGTTAGGACAAAATTAATTATTTTGCCTTATTGTAAAAATGAAGTTGTTTCTCATCTAAGCTCTTGAATTGAGACCAAAAATAACATTTTAGTATTTTTGTCTTGCATCAATATTAGATTATGCTCAGTTTAGATGTTTGTTTTAAGCATAGGAGAGCTTTCTTTTTTTTCTCTTGGCAAGTCAGACTCCAGAAAACAAAGCAACTTTTAATTTATCTTAAAGCGAGTATGATTACCCAGATTTAGTATCCAAGCAATTAATGGTAACAAATGTGCATAACATTCAGCTAATAAATGTTATGCCTTATAAGCCACTGAGGAGTAAAATCTAGTATGTTGCAAGGTTAAAGGAGACAGAGAAATCAAGACCAATATGGAAAAATTTACTATTGCATTTGTATGAAGTGACACGGATATGACCCTATCTCCCCTCCCTCATATCAAATACAAAGTAATTGCTACTGGTTCGCATTTTTTTTTTTTTTTTGTAAACCTCCCTGTTATAGAAAGTATAAATATAATCAAGGAGGATAAGTAAATGTGTCACAAATAGTTTGGGCTGCTTACTGAGGATCTCGTTTTTATATTTTAAAATATATAAATTATAGGGACGTTTCAACCCTGTGGATTTTTTTTAAAGCATAGGAGTCCTATATTGAAACAACTTCTTAGATTCCTGCCATTTAAGCCTGAATTACAGTTGCCATAGTTAAACTCCAGTTTGATTCAAACTTTATATGTTTTAAGCCCATTTTAAAATATAACTAAAACTTCTTTTGCATAAATGTCACTAGAGTGGTTCTCTCTGTCTCACTCTAACACACACAAACATACACACATGCACACACTCACACACACTGTTCAGTTCCACAACCCCTGTGGCTCCGAGCAAACTCAACCCTAAAATTTTTGAGGCTATTAAAACTCTATCAAAATTGGAAAAGTCTGATCTGAATTACTCCCTGTGGTCCCTAAAATCCCAACAAGCGTTCAGAGTTTACTTCGAGTTCCTAGAATGTCCATTGCCACATACCCTTCAAACCAGAAATAATCGTTCCTTCCTTATCACCCCATTCCATTTGACTTCACTCATACCAGTTTGTTATTTGTGTTGCAAACATTTGTTTACTTTGAGTCTGTGGGAGTTACTTTGTGAAGAAAGATTTCCCATATTAATTATCTATGTATCCCCTGTAGCTAAATCCAAGACACCTTCCATGCAGAAGCCCATCAATAAACATTGACTGCACTTAGTTGAAGTCTAGTATCTAAATTCACAGGAAGAAAAAGGCAAATGACAAAGGCTTTCAGTCTTCATCTTCTTTCCCTCATTAATAGAATTCCCAGATACATGGAATGTGCACTTGCCTATACACACACACACACATATATTTTAACGGTATCTGGTGATCTCTCCTCTCTTAGTGATCTGTCCATTAACACATGGAATGATTTAGATGAACTTAAAGGATTTGCCTTACTGAGCATCATTTGCCAAGTGTAGCTTTAAGCAAGATGAACACTTCCAAAGGAACTGCTTTAAAATATTCTCTAGACTGAATCAAGAAGAGTCCCTTAGTCCTTTATCTGACAAAAATGACAGATTCACTGCACACATCACTATTTCTTAATGGGGAATTATTTCAGTTTCCCAATCATCTAGGTCCTAAAGCTAAAGATACATACACTGAAATTAGTTTACAAAAATGCCAGACTTCCCTTGTGATTTCTAATGCAATGATTAATACAGCCTGCCATGGATACATTGAATTTATAACTTAAGAAGTCTTAAGGTATAGTAACTTCTCTGGAATCTCTTTTGAGACAATCTTTCTACTTATTTTGCAACTCCCCATAACTAAAAAAAAAAAGTTTTAATAAAGAGCAGTCTGCTCTTAAGAACAGATACCTTGAACTTAGTACTGATTTAAGTGTAATACATTTATTTATCCAATGAATATGTAATGAGAATCTTTATGTGCCAGGTATCAGATTGTATGGCAATTAAATGGCAATGCAGATTCAAACAGGACTTTGTCTGCACCCTCTTGTTGCTTAGGCACAAGAAGGAGAGGACAGACCACAAACAAATGCATAAAGTTGTGTATAATTTGAAATAAAGAGCAGTAATTTGAAGCACTGACTATAAGGGCTAGTGAGTGGCTGGTGGGGACTGGTGTTTTTAATGAGCTGCTCAGGGAATTCTCTGAAGATGGGGTATTTCGGCAGATAATGGAATTTAAAATTAAGAAACAGAAGAAGTCAACTAAGAAGATAAGGATACAGGAACTTGTGATGTAGGAGGGAAAAGAAATCAAAAGTTACTTGGTGAAAGTATATCAAGGGTTTTTTTTTTTTTTAAGACTTTTAATTATCTTAGTGTCTTAACCTTAGCTATTAACAAAGAGCCAAGAATGGTCAGATATTTGATGAAAGTCTCCTACTAAGAGAGAAATACCAAACTTAAACAGAAAAAATAAAGGAAATAGAGCACATCCAGACAATGCCAGAAGTAGACATCCTCAGAAAAAAAAATCATTTGGTGCTCTCACAGAATTCAAAGATATTGCATCAAAATTATATATGTGAGCATTTTAGTGCTATCTGGTTTATAAGCCATAAGCATGTATTGCATTAACAATGATGATAAACTAATTGAGAGATTCTTTTGTACAGTATACAATAAGCAGGTAGTCTTGACTTGTTAAATTTTTTGATGATAAACTGTTGACAGAAAGATGAAAAAATGATAAGAAATAAGAAAAATGGTTCTGAATAATTGGAGAGACATTATATTTTTTGATAAAGGGATTTCTGTGATTTATAAACTAAAGTACTATGACTGAAAGGAACAGAAAAAGCAACACACACTGACTGAAACATTGTGCTGTACACCAGAAATTGACACATTGTAACTGACTATACTTCACTTAAAAAAAAACAAAGCACCAGTTCAATAACCAAAGAAATGAATGGCAGGCATGATAGTAAGGCTACATATAAGAACTGGCGAAAAGGTATTAGAAGAAAACAACATTTTAAAAATGTATACCTGACTATAAATTTAGTCTACAGTACCAACAATGTTTGCACTTGGAGAGACTCTTCTACATTCCGTAGGATGGAATCCTTGGCTCTTGAAGCCTTTCGGTAGCCTGTTCAGCGTGGTGGGAGACACTGTAGAATGTGAGAATTTCTGCTGGTATCATTTTGTTTGACTTATTTAAATAGTCCAAGTTAATGTGAGGTTTCATAAAACTAGTAAACACCTCTTAAATGACCCTCTAAATCTCAGACACGGCAATTTTAAATCAAAGAAGGTTTTTTTTTTTTCCTTTTTTGTCTTTCTTTCCCTAAATTGAATATTCTACATTACAAGACAGGATTAACATGAAGCAAACTTTCATTCAGATGGATGATGGTGTGAAATCCCTTTGTGCTTTATTTTTGTTTCTAGTGTTTATATAACATTTAAAGCACCTCTGCTTTGTTGATAGATATTGAACACCAGTAATTGTACTACCTGAGCTAATTAGGCAACTAGAGCGTGTTTACTGTGCCCATCAATTTTCTGTTCAGCAGAACATCTCAAACCCAGTTAACGAGGAAGAGCAGTGTGAAATGGCTGCTTAATTGTGTATATGGTATTCTCCAAAGCTAACCAATGACCTCAATTAACAAATCGAGGTTAGCACTGTTCATTTCACTGTCTTTCACAGCCTTCTGCAGCTGCTTTCCCCAAAGCAAGCCTCTGTCTCATAGAGAATCTTTACTGGGTTTGCACTAAGCAGAGAGATTGGTCAACCCACAGAGGAAATGATGAAGATCTCGGTTTAACCTAAACCTGAGTAGCACCACAAACAGCAAAACAATTTTAGCTGTTATTTTTCTTTTCAGAGTGCTTTGAGAACCTACGAGTAGGGAAAATAGAACTTTATGTCTTCATATCATAGACTTCCTTGGGGCTGTACTAGAATGTTAATAAAATGCTAGGTAAAACATATATCTAGCATCCAGGGACAGGAATGTACTGTCTTTGCAAACGTTAAATAAGCTGTTCCGTTATCTTGCACATTAGCTCCATAACAAAATACACTTTGAACATAGCTTAGATATTTTTAGTGGTTGAAAGCTATCATTAAAAAGACAAGGGATGGCATGAATACCCTTTAATCTGAGTAGGCTTTTTTTGATGGAAATTTAAAAAGATATACTCAGATTTGTTTTTTACTTTTTTTGTAAAACCTTACTTTTAAGACTAACCATAGACAGAAGGCCACATTACAGGAAGAGAGGGGGAAAAAAGTTAAATGTTCTGGTTCTGGGAAAATTGGGCAGCTACATGTAAAAGAATGAGATTAGGACATTTCCCCACACCATACACAGAAATAAACTCAAAATGGATTAAAGTCTTAAATGTAAGACTAGAAACCATAAAACTCCTAGAAGAAAACATAGGCAGAACACTCTTTCACATAAATTGTAGCAATATTTTTTTGGATCTGTCCCTAAGGCAAAAGAAATAAAAGAAATAAAAATTAACAATGGGGCTTAATTACACATAAAAGCTTTTGCAAAGCAAAGGAAACCACTGACAAAACGAAAATACAACCTAATGAATAGGAGAAACTATTTGCAAATGATATGCTGGATAAGGAGTTATTATCCAAAATATATAAACAGCTTATACAACTCAACAGCAAAAAAACCAAACAAACAACCAATTTAAAACATGGGCAGACCTGAATAGACATTTTTCCAAAGACATATAGATAGCTAAGAGGCACATGAAAATTTCAACATCAATAATTATTAGAGAAATGCAGATCAAAACCACAGTGAGATATCATATCACATCTATTAGAATGGTTAACATCAAAAAGTTATAAATAAAAATTACTGGTGAGAATGTGGAGAAAAGGGAACCCTAGTACACTGTTGGTGGGAATGTAAATTGGTGCAGACACTATGGAAAACATATGGAGGTTTCTCAAAAAACAAAACATAGAACTACCATACAACCCAGCAATTCTAATCCTTGGCATGTATGGGAAAAAAAATGAATCATTAATTTGAAAAGATACATGGCACCTCAAAATATTCATGGCTGCATTATTTACCATAGCCAAGACATGGAAACAACCTAAGTGTCCATCAACAGATAAATGTGTGTGTGTGTGTATATATATATGTGTATATATATATGATTTTATATATATATATATACATGATTTTCTGCTATTTGCAACAACATGGATGGACCTGGAGATTATTATGGTTAGTGAAATAAGTCATACAGAGAAAGACAAATACTGTATGTTATCACTTATATGTGGAATCTAAAAAAATAAAACAAATGAATCTATATAACAAAACAAAAACAGACTCACAGGTGTAAAAAACAAACCAGTGGCTACCAGTAGGGAGAAGAAAGTGGGGAAGCACGAGATAAGGGTATGGGATTAAGAGACACAGACTGTTATGTATAAAATAAATAAGATACAAAGATGTAATGTACAGCACAGGGAAAATAGTGAATAATTTATAATAACTTTAAATGGAGAATAATCTATAAGAATATTGGATCACTATGCTGTACACCTGAAACTAATATAATTTTGTAAATCAACTATAATTAAAACAAAAAGGATGAATAAAGTCAGAGCATCTAATGAAAAAAAGTCAAATCTTGCTAAAGTCAGACTATGTGAAATACAATATTTTAAAAAATTAAAAATAATGAGTACAGAAGTAGTCATTCACATTCGTAACTAAGCATGTTGTATTCTCTTCACGATATATTTTATAAACCAACACAGGCTTATACAAGCTCTTTCCAACTCTGGTTATAATGAGGAGAAACTGTGGTGCCTTGAATGTACTCTAGAGAAAGAGATTAAAATATCCTACTATCATCACTGTACTATCTGAACAAACCCAATTTCCCCTTTACTACTTCTTTCAATCTGCCAGGAACGCTTAACAAAACAGTATAATTAAATTATGGTGAAATTCTTCCATTTATTTACAGAGAAACAAAATATTCTGTAGAAAGTTTAAAGCAGGAATGTAGGTGAAAAACAGCAAATGGGAGATATTATACTCCTATTTGACTCATGAGAAAATAAGAGGAAAAATTTTTTTCTAAAAATGGATCTCCATTGTTTGAAATATTTTCTGGCAACCTGAAACAGGAAGTTGAAACCAGCAATCTTTGTGTTAAATCTAGAGTATCTATTTTCTTATGATTGTGCCAGTATTCATTAAAACTGTATTTTACTGGTTTTTATTCTCTGCCTCCCATAACCCTAGTTTACTGTACTGAATACCTCTATAAACTAGTTGGCTGAAAAGTGACGATGTAGAGGATAATTTTACTCACTATTTATAACAGTTCCATCCCTATCTGCTTCCTAGTAAAGGGAGGCATGATTTTGGAGTATGTGTCCTGGAGTCAAACACTGGCTTGAATTCAACTTCTTCTTATTGGCTATATAATTTTATGTGAATTACTTTTCCAAGCTTGAATTTCCTCATATTCTGTACTAGGATAATAACAGTAATAAGTTTCACCCTAGAGTTTCATTTATTTGAGACGGTGCTTCCTAGAACAGTGTTAAGCTTATTGTATACATAAACTATATGTTATCTACCATTTTGTTTTTATTGCTATCATCATCATTATTATTGATTCAAAATAAATACTGAAGTCACCCATCCTTTCCCAGCAGAATTCTAAATCACAAGAAATGCAAAGCCAATGATGACTAAAGACCTGAGATGGGCAGCTATAGATGTGTTTCTTAATCCCATGGGTATTAAATAAACAAATGTTCACAAGGAACAATAGTCTCATGCTGCCAGTCTTGGACTCTTGTATAAAGCCTATAATGTATATAGCAAGAGCTCAAAATCCATGGGTTTGTTCTAGTTCTTTCCTCCCTGATAAAATAAACTCATAACTAATCTTACTAGCTCTTTTCAAAATTTTCACTTAAATTACAAAGTCTCTAGAATAACAGATCATGTTTTTTATGGGTTAGCTCCAAGAAATCTATGAGCTTACTGAAGTGAATGCAAATATTGGTAAGTACAGTTTTTACATTGTCTCCTACAGACTCACTTGTCTTTATCCAGCTCTTTATTTAAGTTTTTCACTGGAGTCAGAGCAATATTTTAAAATGAAAAATGCACTGGTTCAATAATACTACCAATAAGTCTGATTGACTAAGGAAAAATTAATATTCTCTTAATTTTTAGGATAAATATCAAAATCCTTAACTTGAACTTGAAGGCTCTAAGAGGCTTGAATTTTATCAATCAAAGTAGTCACATTTGTCTCATTTCACTTCCTAAAATGTATTATTCCTCCCCATGTCACAGGGCCTTACTACATGCTGGTCTTTTTGCCAAGATGCTGGCTCCTCTGATCCCCAACACACTCTACATCATTCTTCAGGTCTCAAAACATCTTTTCCTACCCTCCTTGATTAGGATAGACACCCGTAGTATACCCTCTCATGGTACCATGTAGCTCCCCAATGTAACTATTATAACAGTTCAAATTTTAATTTACTTATGTATTAATCTCATTAATCTCTGCCTCCCACACGTATTTAGTAAACTTCTTTTTGGAAAGTATGTGATCTATATCTGTTCACCTTTGAATTATACCATTTAGGACAATGCTTGACAAAATAGATACTTGTTGAATGAGTGTATGAATAAATAAATTAAAAAAATTAAAAAAAACATATTGCTAGCTCCAGTGTTTATCACATTATATTGTTATCTTGAAGGCAGAAGATTTTACTAATTAATCTTTGAGGTCGTAGTTGTTTCACCTAATGTCTACTACATAAAAATCAAGAAATCTGTTGAATAAAGGCAAAAATAAAGTCTAGCATAGGAGTGGCCACAGAATAGTCTTTTAATGAATGATAGCTAATGCTGATACTACTCTCATGATTACTTTTATTATTACTTATGACTTTGAGGTAAACCGTTATTCAAAACTAAAAATGTGCTATTGAATATACATAAGCATACCTAAACATCTTGCATAGTTTGCTTTAAATAAAAAACTTTAAATATTTTGTTGAGATTTTTAAAAACTGACATTATGCTGAGATTATAATCTTAGCATGATATTTTTCTCCCTTTTAAACCAAGCCTAATCTGTTTATTAATTTAAATGAATCAAAAACATAATTATGTTAATATTTCTTTAACTAGGTTGATAAAAATATAGAACTAATTTTCAAAAGGGCATGTAAAGGCACCTCTTCCCTGAAGACTAAAGATATTCATGCCTTTTTTTAGTCTTTTACATCAAAAATATATATTTTAATTTATCCTAGGTATAAACTTCAAACTTAATGTTAAATTTCTCCTGATGCATAAATGTTACCAATATTATAAATATTATAATATTTATATTATATGAATATGAATAAGTCAGAACTATATAACTTCATAATACTTTTCAGAAACCTACAGTAGTTAATAGAGTTGCTGAATTAAACAAAAATTACTATATCATTGAGAGTCAGGTAAAATATATAGACTTACTAATTTGTTCAAAAGGCTTATGATTAGAAACAAGAATCTAAATTGGGACAATAAGCAACTTTGGAACCATGCAATGATGCATATGAAAAAGTGACTTAATACTTGAGGGAAAAATAACACTTTAGCAACTGATGCAATTAAAATCTACTTATTTTACAGAATCTGATTTCTTATTGTTCTGCTTGATCAGCTTCCTGCCTACCTCTTCCCCCTTATGAAACAAAAAGCTCAGTTTTGACGTGATGCCCAATTGAACAATTTAACACCCACATTCATAAACTAAAATAAATAATTTCCTCTAAACGTTATTTCATCGTTGAGTGAACTCCTGTGTTGAGAGACTTCTATAGCTTTTGTAAGAGTTCCAAAAGTTTAGCTCATGGCTATTTTAACCCTATGCTCTTTTTAGATTTTTACAAAAATAATCAGAAGACCAAATTTAAGCCTCTTCCCACTATAATTGTTGATAGATATTTGAGAAAATGATAAAATAATGATAAAGCTGACATGAGAATATTTCAGAATTAAAATAAAGCATTCTCCTTCTAGTAATATGAAAAAGGAAAGAAATTCAAAAATAGTTTATTGCCTTGATACATATTTTGTATTTTATGTTCTGATATTCCCTAATTCAGGCCAAAACTTTCACACTGGATTTTGTTGAAGAAACAAAATTAAATACCAATCTTTAATAAAACCACAAAGAAGAATAAAATGACTTCAAGGCAGAACCACCCATTCACCGAGCTTTCTGTGTTTGGAAGCATGTTGAGACTTACGACAATATTCTACAGCTTTTATCTAATTAAGCTTTTTAAAAGTATAAATGTATTGACTGAGTAATCAACTTTCAATTCTATGGAAATAAAAGCAAATTCTTCAAAAAACCCCACTTCCATCCTGCAACTTAAATTATATAGGGCTAATGAAAAATCATACACCAGTATGTTTATTGTTAGGGTGTCAGAATTGTAAGTTCTATTGTCGCAGTTATTGTCATGGTTGTCAGTTTTAAACCACCCCTTTACACTCAGTTTGTGATGCTGGGACTGGGACCGCATTGTCCTTCTGACTTCTGTTTAAGTCTCTACCATTACAAGATACTAGTAAAGTACTGGAAGAAATAAGGAAAAAGAAGGAACATGCCCCTTCTTGTTTGTTTCCTATTCCTGTTTTTGCTGCTTGCTGCTCTCACCATCACAATAGCAACAATTTTTCACCCTGATGGTAACATTTCATTTCAGTAACAGCAGTTGATTTCAGTTTTCACTTTTCCAAACATTTTCAGAACCAACCTTATCACACCTCCTCAGAGATGTCAGCTTCACAGACTGAGAACTAACTCCTCCTTGGTCATCTGAGTTTCAGCCGCCGGAGTTTCAGGCACTGCAGATTCCCTACTCCATCTCCAGCGTTTTAATAACTTCAGCCTTTCCACTGCCCCAGCCTTAGAATGGAATCACCTTCCAGTAGCTACCACCCCTGATGCATTAGTATATCCTTTCTGCCTATCCAGTCCTCAAATAACTAGTATCAAATCTTTATATTAATTACTCCTGATCAAAACCAAAACCGAAAAGAAACAACAACAAACACTGCTACAGTTTTTGTCTCCAGATGGGACCCTGAATGACACACATGTCATAATCACAGACTAACAAGGGATTGTCCAAATCCTTTTGCCCACACATATTTGTTTATGAAATCAGTGTGTGAATTCTCATGAATTTTTCAGCTCAACTTCAATCCCTAGCGGCCATTGATAAAGAAACCAGAGTTACATTTAAATACTTTGCTTTTTTTAAGTTAAAAATGAGCCACTCATCTGGAAGAGTTTGAGAAGGACTGGTATGGGTTCTTTGTATGTTTGGTAGAATTCCCCGGTGAAGCCGTCCGGTCCTGGACTTTTATTTGTAGGGAGGTTTTTAATTGCTATTTCTATTTCCTTTCTAGTGACCGGATTGTTCAAGTGTTCAGATTCTTCTTGATTCAGTCTTGGCGGACAGTATGTTTCCAGAAACTTGTCCATCTCTCTCTAGGTTATCCAGTTTGTTTCCATATAGTTTTTCATAATATTCTCATATGATATTCTGTATTTCTATTTTGTTTGTTGTAATTTCTCCATTTTCCTTTCTTATTTTGCTAATTTGTGCTCTCTCTTTTTTCTTCTTTGTGAGTTTGGCCAGAGGTTTGTCAATTTTATTTACTTTTTCAAAAAACCAGCTTTTGGTTTGGTTGATTTTTTCTATGGTCTTGTTAATCTCTATTGTATTCATTTCCTCTCTGATCTTTATTATTTCCTTCCTTCTGCTGCTTTTTGGGGCTTTTGTTCTTCTTTTTCTAATTCATTCAGGTGGTGGGTTAAATTGTTTATTTGAGATTGTTCTTCTTTTCTGAGGAAGGCCTGTATCTCTATAAACTTCCCTCTTAGCACTGCCTTTGCTGTGTCCCATAGGTTTTGAGTGATTGTGCTTTCATTGTCATTTGTCTCAAGGTATTTTTTAATTTCAGCTTTGATTTCCTCATTAACCCATTGTTTTTTCAATAACATATTGTTTAATCTCCCACTCCTGGGCTTGTATCCAGAAGGAACCCTACTTCAGGATGACACCTGCACCCCAATGTTCATAGCAGCACTATTTACAATAGCCAAAACATGGAAACAGCCTAAATGTCCATTAACAGGTGACTGGATAAAGAAGATGTGCTATATTTATACAATGGAATACTACTCAGCCATAAAAACCAACAACATAATGCCATTTGCAGCAACATGGATGCTCCTGGAGAATGTCATTCTAAGTGAAGTAAGCCAGAAAGAGAAAGAAAAATACCATATGAGATCGCTCATATATGGAATCTAAAAAACAAAAACAAAGACAAACAAACAAACAAACAAACAAAAACAAAGCATAAATACAGGACAGAAATAGACTCATAGACAGAGAATACAGACTTGTGGTTGCCAGGCGGGTGGAGGGTGGGAAGGGATAGACTGGGATTTCAAAATTGTAGAATAGGTAAACAAGATTACACTGTATAGCACAGGGAAATATACACAAAATGTTATGATAACTCAGAGAAAAAAATGTGACAATGAGTATGTGTATGTCCATGAATGACTGAAAAATTGTGCTGAACACTGGAATTTGACACAACATTGTAAAATGATTATAAATCAATAAAAAATGTTAAAAAAAAAAATGAGCCACTCAACATTACTAACTCAGTAAAAAGTGGTTTTCAATACCGTTTCAGCTGTCATTAGCAGGTTTACAGAAAGGATTACCTTTTCATATATATATATTAAAGTAGTCTGAACTGGCAATACCCAAGACTTCCACTCCTAATTCTTTACTCACTTATCTCTCTTCCCATTAAATACACTCCCATATGCATGATCCAGTGGCGACAAACCTCAGGACTTCAAACATAGAGATGGGAATTCCCCCCCAAATCCTTCTCTTTTACCAACCTTATGTCCCAAGGAAGACACCCCCGCTTGCACAGAGGCTTATCTGCTTTCTGTTTTTTCCCCTCACCAAAATCTGTCAGTCTATGCCCACAGCTGAGCTTGGTTAACAGAAACTAAGGCAGATGCCACATAAGCAAAACCACAGACCCAGCCCAGAGCCAGAAAGGACCCAGCGGGCAACAGTCAATTGCCCTGAACCTGTTCCAGCCTGACCGAGAGCGCAGTGTGTGTGCAGATGAGACTCAAAGTGTCTGAAAGTTGCCTATGCTTCATCACCATGCTAGGATCTCCACCCAAAGAGAGGACTTTTGGTGAGGCACAATGAGTGCCATGTGCAAAGGATTCCAAACGACTGTGTGCTCTGGCTATTTCTGGAAATCACTGCCCCTTCCCTGAATTCTGATGGCTACCCACCTCTTACCCTTAAAAGTTTCCCACTTCCCCTCCCAAACCCTCAAAGAAGGGTGTTTTAGAGCACGAGCTCTCCCTTCCCCATTCCTTGATCAATGAATAAAGTTTATAGTCTATTGCCAAACCTAGTCTCCCATTCAATTGGCAGGAGCAGCACGGGGCAAGGAGAGGACCTGGTTGGGGTCCACCTGAACCCAGAGGGTCAGTAACACTAAGACTAGGGTGAGTAACTCTCTTCCATGCTTCATCCTGTCAAGCAAATGCTCCTGTCCTTTACTCTCTGAACTATGCTGTCAACTTCCTGCCAATAGAAAGCTTTGTTAATATAATTCCTACTGATAACAATTCAGTTAATACAATGCTGAGCTTTCTGCCTGTGTTCAGCAAATGTGGGATGAATAAATGAGTGAATGCAGTCATGAGTAATCCTCTTGGATTACACAACAAACATTTGCCATGTCTATACATTTTTCTATGATCTGAACTTTAGTGTTACTATCTCCCCCCAAAATATAATCTAATCAATAGCCTGCTTTCTTACTGCATATGCTTGAGTTTGTGTCACATTCTACACCTGCTGAATCTCACTTACTTAGGTAAAATATTTCCAGCAAACTTTGGAGTCATTAAAATGATTAATTGTGTTGGATTTAATTTAGCGTTAAGTATATTCTGTTGTTTTCTAATTCTTTGGGAAATTGGTAATCCCCCCGTTTAGTGTATGTGATAATTCCTTATTAATTAAAAATCTGTTTAACAAGAACAGCAGATTCCCCCTCTACAACAGATAACACAGAATTTACTCTATAATTAACTCCCTGTCAAATTCTTAAACTAATTTTATCTCAGGTTCTCTTCCGAGATGCTTTGGCTCTATCTGTGGTTGTGGAAACCATCTGGTGCAAATCTCCCTTGATTTCTGTATTTATGATGTCACTTTTCCCACATAAAACCAGACTTAACTATATCTTGCATTACTATAAATATATTTTACTCTATTTTTTCACTTACCTCTTGCTATTGGTTCAAAACTGGGAACTTCCCTGGTGAAATCTGAAACTGGCCTCTGTATAAGAGGCTAAAGAGAGACCCAAGAAAGGAGCAGGTCACTCCAGTTGAGCAGGTGGGTTTTAATAAGCAAGGGAATTTACACACAAGGTTTGCTTTGGGCTGCAGCAGCAAGATAAGTAGATTCCCAAACTTGCTTGCCAGAATCTTAAAAGTTTAAATAGAGGTCTTAACTGGATTCATTTATTCTGTCCTGATGGTCTCAACTAGCACATTACTATCTCAAGGCTGTGTCCTTGAGGCAGCTTCTATTGTAGGGAAGGCAATCAGAATGCACATTCCAAGGACAGGGGAGGAGGTGAAAGCTTTAGATTGCCTGGGTCCAGCTCACAGGTCAACCTGCAGTCACGTCCTCTCAGTGACCTCCAACACTTGCGTGTGGTTTTAAATGACTGATTACCTTTTTTCAGTAGTCATCTTCCTAGAATGTGTATCTTCTCTTTAGAGTGGAAAGCTCAGGGTCCTGAAGGCTGTAACGTTAATATATCATGAGAAAGTAAAAATTGCTAGAGAGGTTACGTCAAGCCCCTGAACTCTGGAGAGACAGTGTTTTCTTGCCTCAGTATGAGGGTGTAATACCTTCCACTTATTATGAGTGCTGTTGAGAATTTAAAACAAGGTGATTCATATACATGTGCCTAGAAAATGACCATATAAATTTAAGGCAGATGAAACCTTCCTAATGTTCAGATTCAAACTTTACAGGAATAATGATATTCAGTCTCCATTGTTTCTCAGCCTCAGGAATTGATCTCTGCGGTTACTGTTTGTTTTGTGTTTTCTACCTGATTCTGATCATGATCAAGTTTTCTTGTCCGAATAAGTTTCTAAACGGCATTGGGATTCCTAAGGGACTCTCTTCTTACAGATATAAGCAGAATTGAACATTCCTCCCACAGCCATTCAGTTGATCTGTTATGGTTTCTCTATCTTTAATAAATTCACTCTTGATCCCACATCTCTGGTTCTTATTATGAACAATAGCATACCTCAGCACCTAGGGAGTTTTTGACACTTGCTGGATCTCATGACTCAATTCCTGTTTTTTTTTTTTTAAACCAATTCTGTTCATTTTTTTCCCCTGGGGGGTGATAATTAGATTGATTGATTTATTTTTAGAGGAGGTACTGGGGACGGAACCCAGGACCTTGTACATGCTAAACATACACTCTACCACTTGAGCTGTACCCTCCCCACTAAACCACTTCTATTCAGACTTTTACCCCGCCATTCCATTGGAACTGCTTCTGTCATGGTCAACAATGACTGCTGCATATCTAAATCTGACAGATAACTATTGTTGGTCATTTATTCATACTTGAATTTCTTCACTGGACTCTCAGGACAACCTTCTTATTGCCTATCTACAGTCTCTGTGCCAGAATCTACTTATATCTTCAACCTGTAAACACTTGAGGGCTCCATGGATTAGTCTTTGCACCTCTTCTCTCTTCTATCTACACTACTTTCTTCGTGGCTCATCAGCCTCTTTGTTCTACACACCACTGATATGTGGGCAACTACTGAATACATGTGTCCAGCCAGTATTTTGTGGACTCTTGTAACCAACTATCTGTCCTATGCTTCCACTCAGATGAATAACTTGAATTCCAACAGTATCACGTTCAGCATAAAATTCCTGGTGCTGTTGCCTCTTCTACCCTTCTTAGAAAATGGTAGCTGTCATTTTTCCAGTTTTCCAGGCCAAACATCTTGGATTCATTCTTGACCATTCTATTTCTCAGACATCTGGATATCATCCTTGTTAGTTCTAGCCTCAAAATAAAACCAGCATCAAGTCACTTATCATCTCTGCAGTTAACACCCATATCCAAACCATTACTATCTTTATAGCACCTGATTCACTTTCTTACTTGCAGATTCGCCTGCCTGTAATCTATTCTCAACAACAGTAGGGAGGGGAATTTTTCTAAAATGTAGGTCATATATATACCACTAGCCTATGCAAAACCCTTAAGTAGCTTTACATTCAGAGTGAAAGACAATATCCTGTAATGGTATGCAAAGCTCTATGTGATCTGACCCCCCCACCCCCACCCTACCGTTACTTCTCTAAGAGCTCATTGCTGACTGCTCTTCAATTATTCATTCTGTTCTAGTCACACTGGCCTCCTTGCTATTCCTCTAATATGCTAAGTTCACTTCTGCCTCAGAACACTCATACTTGCTATAAGCTGTGCTTAGAATCCTCTTCTAGAGTTTTTTTACAGATCACACATCCATTTCCCATGGGGAATCAACCTTTGGATTCAGACGGGAACCACACCATTGGCTCTCCTGGGTCTCCAGCTTGCAGACTATAGACCTTGGGACTTCTCAGTCTCTATAATAATGTGAGTCAATTCCTTGAAATAAATCGTGCATGCGTGTGTGTGTGTATTCTTTTGGGGCTCTGTTTTGCTGGAAAGCTCTGACTAATATAACCGACAAAAGAATTTACTGTTTCTTCCAGCCAAAACCTGGCTATAGGCTCCTTGAGCTTCCTTTTTTAAGAGCAGTTACTTTAGAAAACTTGTAACTATAAATCCCTTCTCTGTCCCTTAGAGACGTATATCTTCTACTACGCAGAAATTTCTCCTTAAGAACTTAACAACCAGCTCTTTGAAATGTGAACACCCAGGAGACAGCTCGCCTGTCTCCCCGTTCCTGTGGGACAGTAGGAGCCTAACCTTGGTGGGTGCCTTATCCAATCTACAAAATGACCTCATATCCTAAAGGTATGAAAAGTTTGCCTCTCCTTCAGGTAAGTGTCAATTAACAAGCTCAGGTGGCCTAATCACATTGACAAACAAATGCCCTTCAATAATTTCCCCTTAGCAGACCTAGCATTTTAAAAGCTTTCTATCTTTTGTTTTGGTCTAGTTAAGCGCAGTCTCTCTTCCATACTGTAATAGTCTGAATAAAATCTGTCTTGCAATCTTTAAACAGTGTCTGGTGAATGATTTCTCTTTGACACTACTCTACTCTGTCACTCTATAGAAAAGAAACTGACCTTGGATATATGGTTAGGAACACAAAGGGTAATACAAACTGATTTAAGGATATTTTATTCCTGTTTGTTGAACCTGGGACCCCACACTTTTATTTTTTTAATGTGCTCCACAATGTATGCAGATGGTCCTGGTAGTAGTAGTTAATAGTAATAGTAGTAGCAGCAAAGGCTAACATTTATTAAGCAGTTGCTCTGGACCAAGTTCTGGTTTAAGTGTTCTATGTGTATCAATTTATTTAATCTCCTAACAGTGATAAGACACTATGCTAATACAAATCCTTTTCGATAGTTGAAAAACTGAGACAACAGAGAAGTTCCGTAATCTAAGAATTAAAACCGATGTAGGGAAGTTATAGTGAAAAACAGAATGGAAATAACACATGCAAAAGACAGGATGGAAATAGAGTCAAAAGGAAATAATGAAGGCTTAGCCTGAAGAAAGGATTTCACATCAAGTTTGTTTTCCTGTTTTTGTTTTGTTTTCATTTTGCTTTGCTTTTGAGCAAGGAGATTAGGTACATTGTTGAATATTAACTGAGATGGTCTTGAGGAATAGGATAATAAGTTTAGCTTTAGTTAAACTGAGTTTATATGAAGATATCTAACAGATAATTGGAAATACAGATCAGTTGCTCAAGAGAAAATTGGAAGAACCCAGTAAGATGATATTTGATAAGAATGTACCAGATTGACATATAGGAAAGACAGCTGAAGAAAAGACTTAAACAAGGTCTTGTTATAAATCCTGGAAAAAGAGGAGGCAGAAGTGGGGTCTGAGAAATGCTCTTTCTTCTGCAGTGTCATTTAACTCCAGAGAGGAGAGAGGTTAAGTAAGCAAATTTTCAAGAGTTCTAAGTGTTGCAGAGAGCTCAAGGTGGGATGAGGAATTACTGAGAACAAAATACTGGAGTTAAGCATAAACACTGGCGACTATCAAGAGAGCAGTTTCAGTGCAATGAGAGGCAGGAGCCAGATTGCAAATGTTTACAAAGGGAATTGTTGGTAAGAAAGTGAGGATTGTTTGTTCTTTTCAGATGTTCGAATTGAGAGGAGAAAGGAATAGAATGGTGGAAAAATAGAGCCAAGGAAATGGGTTTTAAGGTCAGAGAGGTTTGCCTTCTTTAAAAGATAAAGAGACAGAAAGAGTTGAGAAAGAGACAAAGCATTAATTATGGGGAACTGTTTCTTTCACCCACCTTATTGCAATTTTGGATCCATTTTTCATTGTGTTTATGTATTAAGTGTGTTGTGTTTTGCCACTTCCAAGCAAGTAATCTTAGCAATAGACTTTGTCTCTCTGTATCTTATTTTCCGTCTATACAATTAGAATAACCCAAATAGTCTTTGTCTGGCCTGCCCTATGGGTTTAGTCACTCAGAGAGTCCAAACTAATTTGTAAAACAGATTATGACATGCATAAGTAAGGATTAAAAACTAAAATATAACTATATAGAAAGTTTAAATTTTGTTGTTGTTTTTACTGCTTGTTTCCTGCTCTTTGGAAGAATTCCAAGGAGAGTCATGAGACTTGTCTTTGCTGCTCCCATAAAAGGACCTGCCTGAAGCTCAGCCTGAACTGCTTCTAGCTATAGATCCAAGCTTGCTGTTTTTCTATTCAACTGGGTCTACAAACTAAAACTGTAATGGTAGAAACTAAGCAAAATTGCCAGTGAGATATGTATTGGTCAATTCTAACGAAAATAACTTGCTCACCATTGTTCCTTTATGTGTAGCAACTGACATATTTATCTCTTCATTTCCATTACTCAGGAATCCATTCTGTTCCTTAAAGTTAGTGTGCTCTGGTTATCGTATGATTATGTGTGGCATTAATTTTCCTCCCTGCTACATTCCCTTTTTACAAGCTGTAAGCATCATAAACTTGGAAGATTTTATTGGAAAGTCAAGGTGGCAGAGTTATGGAAATGACTCAGAAATGATGCTTCCCTGCCGCAACAATGTTGATTTACTTGTAATGCTAAACACACTCCACTAAGTCATACACAGCTCTTGGGCTAATTAGCTCAGTGACTTATCCGCCCACATGCTCTGCTGATTCTGATACATTAAAACATTTTATTAGCCTGCAAGGTCAGGAAATCTTACTGCAGGGGTAGTGTTTCTAAAAATTTAATAGCAATAGCCTGATGTTAGTTCCTTTGCATCTATAGATTGGTAATAAATCCTCAAAGATGAATAAACTCATACACTTATTTTTCAGAACTCCTTTTCACACAAAAGCCTCAACAAATATTGAAATGTTTAAAAGGGAATAATCATTCACAAGGTCACATAATTAATTTTTCACATGCTGACAAATAAATTCAGTTGTCTAAAAACTTAGAATGATGCACCATTGTTCATTTACATGTACAAATTGACATATTTGCATCATTTGGGGTAGAAAAGAACTCAAGAAAGGGTATGGGTGATTCAAATACCACAAATCGAGGTTCTGCTACAAACCTCACTGTGTAACCTTGATATATCATTCTCAGCATCAGTTTTGGGGGCTGTAAAATGATGAGATGAAATCAGATGACCACTAAACACTCATGTAGCTCAAAAACACCATGCTCCGTGCCAAACAACATACACCCAGAATCTCAGCATATACATAAATGAAATGTGGACAAATTAGAGCTTTTACATATGTGTGGGGAAAAGTACTTTTAAACACAGTTGCCATCTGAGTTAAAATGAGAAAATCAATAAACATTTCATTCAAGACAAAAAACACGTTCAAGCTTTCTTGCCATACTTAAGACAAGGCATCTTGTGACTTTGAACTTTACTTTCTAGTTAGAAGCAAATCTCCCTTCTTCTTTCAAGATGGCAGGTGCATTTTACCTACCAAATCATCTGGTCATTAAAAATCATTTTTCATGATTTCACGTGAGATTTTCAGTTGGAAAGAAGGAGCTCTGTTCCACTTAGACAGTGTGATATCTGTACTATATCTCTGTTAAGCCCCAGAGTTTTATTAATCCCAATCCTTTTCATGTGCATTTTACTTGCTAAACTAAAGTTGTGTAGCGCACAGACGGTTAATATCCATTATACCTTCTTAAACTTTAGCTGAATTTCTTGAAGCCACAATGAAGAGTTATTTTTAAGCTCATATGAAAGGGGAAAAAATCTTCCATTGAGTTAGATTTATGAAGACTGAGGGAGTCATCTAGCTACACAATCATCAGGTGAGTAAAACATTAAGAATAACAAAATGAACATATTGATATCAGAATATTTTTTTATTAATATTCCAGTGAATTAGAAGGGGATTGCAAGTAATTATCTAGACCAAAAAAAAAAAAAAGTCACTTTTTACCTGAGTAATTTATAGAATAAATGCATTTTCAGATGAAATGGAGGCACTCAAGCTTGGTATCAGTTGTATGCCTACAAAAACTCAGCCCCTGTTTAGATGCCCTTGAAGCAAGCTCCTTGGGTATCCGTTTGCAGAGAGACCATAATATTTTCACGAAAAAAGAAAAGAGGATCCGAATCTGCATGCTTTGTCCAAAGACAGATGATCAGCAGAGAGATTTTTATAAAGATTAACCTCTGGCCTAAGGCCTTTTCCGTCCCCAGGAACTCAGCTCAAATTCTGGTACACGGATAAGATTGAAAAAAAAAAAAATTGTGTCTCTTTCTATGTTACTAAAATATGTTTTTTAAAACATATAAAACAGGAAGAGGGGACTAATACTGAACTGCACACTTCAGAGCAGTTACTTTTAGGTCATTTTGAACATTCACCAATGTATAGGAGGACAGATTGTTAGAAAGTAAATGTAACAACCTCCCTGAGATCTTCTGAAATTGGTTAGGAGCCAATCAGAGTTTCTGAACTTCTATTGATTTACAATTACAAATGGAAACAGGGATGGTCTCTTATTATCAATAATGTAAACTTGTTTCTGTCCAGGCTGGTTGGGACTGGTGAAACATTGGCTCTACTTGGAAAGAAAAAAAAATCGAAGAAAATATAACATGTACATTGAAGTCTTTCTGCTGCCAGCTAGGAGAGATGCCCCAAAATGGGGTATGAAATGAATCTGTATTGTTTATTTCAACAGAAATCAGAAAGCCCTGAGTTATTTTCCAACTTGGAAAATGATAGGATTACTCTCATGTAAGACGGAATGGTTTCAGAGAAGGAATATATATATGCATATTCCTTTGAAAGCATTATGCTTTTTGGTCTCTATGCAGAAAATATGTAGCTAAACTGCTTCAGTTTCTGGGGCCACCAAATGAGACATACAGAGATCAAACACTTCATATTAACTCGGCTTTCATGCTCTAGCCTGTGTAAGTTCAGGTTCATAGGGCTGTGAAGGGGAAATATGTCATTAACAAGAAGGTAGCGGTGGGTCACATGAATATGTAAACGTCTGGCCTATTGCAACCTTCAATTCTGAATTTAAATCACCTTTGAAAACAGGAAATATGAACATAAGTGAGTATAGACCATAAGAATAAATGCTGCATTAAATACTTAGTCAAAAAGGAAATAAAACTCCTTCAGGCAGGTAAAAATATACAAGTTCAAAACTAAGCACTAACCGTCAGTCTAGATTTCCACAACCTTCATCACCTTTCTGGTAGTGACCCACGCTTTGCCGCAACCCCTTAGCAAGGTAATAGACATGAGCTAAGGAAAATTACTACATTTTTTATTGCTCTTCACTTTGGCTAAGTAATTTGTCTGGTAATAATGTAATAATATATTATAATATTTAAAAGTACTTTTTCTACCTCTAACAGCATGTGGAGTCCTATACTCATACTTATCTAGCAATGACAAATAAAAAAACTTAATATTTGTTCTTGAAGGCAGAACTGCAGCTGGTTGGAAGAAGGGTCTAATCCAAAAATTCTGGTGCCTATTGTTTATTAATTCACTAATTCACTCACTCAGTAATTATTAGTGAGCTCAATGATGTGTCCTAAACAGCACCATGGACACAAATATATAAAAAAATCTTGACCTATGCCCTCAAGGAGTTCAGAGTTTAATCTTTTAGCCATCCACTTGTACAAAGAAGAAAAATAATGTGTATGAGAAAAGTAGTGACACAAAAGAGGAAGATGTCTCTCCAAGATAGAAGGAGAGAAGTGGGCTGGATTCCTAAGCCAAATCAAATATGCTTTGCTCAGCCACCTGCTGCGACCTCAGTCACTTCTACCCAGTACTTGAAGAAGAGACATATGTCCGCACAATGCCCATTTACTGCTAAGGAGTTTTGCCCGCCTCTCAAGCACCCCTGTGGAACTCTTGATTCCGGTGAAGTTTTGAACCACAGGGAGCTGCAAGGCTTCCTTCTGCCCAAAGGAGACAGAACTATGAGAAGTAAACTCTACATTCACTACTCTGTGACCAGGAGAAAACAATTGAAAGAGCAACAACCTAACTGCTGTTCCTATTTCACGTCTCACTTGAATGCATATAATGGAATTGATGAAGCCAAATTTGCATTCAGAATCCTAGCCGCCAAAATAGATGATTTTAATTTTTCAGCATTTGCAGTAGAAGGAGAATGGAATGGACATTTAGATAACCATTACCCAGCATCCACTAGAGAAAACAAACCCCCCCAAAAATGTCAAGGAAAGTTCAGAGCCTTTTCCCTCTTCTTTCTTCATACCTCAAGCACTTTTTTCTCTCTTTTAAAACGTGGTCAGAGTCTTCTCTTGTCTTTGACAAACCCCTGTCAGTAGCCTTCCTCCACAAGAGCAGTGTGTTCTGGGGCTGAGGGTTGGGAGGTAAAATCAGAAAATGTGAACGACTTGATTTCCCACTGGTGGTGTGCTTCTCAGCCTTTCCTTTAAATCTGAAACTTTTCTTTAAAGTTGGAAAGACTTAAAAATACCATTACCTCCCTCTGTCCAATCCCATTGTTTAATTTGTTTAGTATGCTTTCTGTGGTTGGGGACGTGTCACCAAAGCATTTATGTAGAAAGAAGTCCTTTTGCAATTTCAAATTGCCTCCTTGCCATTCTACCAGTAAAAGTGAGTGCTAACGCAACACCCATTCATGATAAAAATTCTCAGTAAACTGGGAATCAAGGGAAATTTCTTCAGCTTCATAAAAACTAACTACAAAAAACCCCACAGATAAAATCATACTTAATTTGAAGAAACTTGAAGCTTTCCCACTAAGATCAGGTACAAGGATAGGATGTCCCCCATCACTAATACTGCTTTTCAGCATTGTACTACAAGTCTTCGCTAATGCCATAAGGCAAAAAAGGGAAATAAAAATTATACATATTTGGAAGGAAGATATAAAAATGTGTTTGTTCACAGATGGCATGATCACCCAATCTAGAAAATCTGAAAGGATTAAAAAAAAATCTCCTGAAATTAATAAGCAAGGATAATGAGATTCCAGGATACAAAGTTAACATGCAAAAGTCAATTCTCTTTCTATAAACCAGTAAGAGAGTTAAAAGACAAGCCACAGACTGGGAGAAAATATCTGCAAAAGACACATCTGATAAAGGATTGTTATCCAAAATATATAAAGAACTCTTAAAACTCAACTATAAGAAAGCAAAAAGCTCAATTTAAAAACGGGCCAAGAACCTTAACAAATACCTCACTAAAGAAGATTTGCAGTTGCCAAATAAGCCTATGAAAGGATGTTCCACATCATTATGTCATCAGGGAAATGCAGATTAAAACAAGGAGCTACCACATCACACCTATTAGAATGGCCAGAATCTGCAACACTGACAACACCAAATACTGGTGAGAATGTGGAGCAATAGGAGCTCTCATGCCTTCCTGGTGGGAATGCAAAATGGTGTAGCCACTTTGGGAGACAGTTTGGTTTTTTTCTTCCAAAACTAAACATTTATGAATGCATCCAGCAATCATACTCCTTGTTATTTACCCAAAGGAATTGAAAAGCTATGTCCACACAAAAACTACACACAGAGGTTTACAGCAGTTTTATTCATAATTGCCAAAACTTGGAAGCAACCAAGATGTCCCTGAGTGATGACTGAATAAATAAACTTTTGGTACATCCAGAGAATGGAATATTATTCAGCAGTAAGAAGTGACCTCAAGCCATGAAGACATAGAAGAAATTTAAATACATATTACTAAGTGGAAGAAGGCAATCTGAAAATCCTGCATACTGTACAATTCTGACTATATGACATTCTGTAAAAGACAAAACTATGGAGACAATAAAATGATCAGTGGTTGCCAGGGATGAGGAAGATAAGGGAGAAAAGAATAGGTAGAGCACAGAGGCTTTTTAGGGCAATGAAAATGGTCTGTATGATGAGTTATGTCCTTATACAATTGTACAAACCCATGGAATATACAACAAGAGTGAACCCTAAGGACTTCAGGTGAATATGATGTGTCAGTGTTGGTACATCCTTGGTTACAAATCTGCTGGTGGTGGAGGAGGATATGTATGTGTAGGGCCAGAGAGTACATGAGATATCTTTGTAACTTCCTCTCAATTTCACTGTGAACATAAAACTGCTCTAAACCATATTCAGTATCTTGCAGTAACCGATGATGAAGAAAAATATGAGAATGAACATATGTATGTTCCTATGTGACTGAAGGATCGTGCTGTACACCAGAGATTGATACAACATTGCAAACTGACTGTACTTCAATAAAAATATATTTAAAAATACAATCTTAAAAAAAGTTACTGCTATTAAAATACCTGATTACCTTTATGAAGAGGGATCTAGTCTGCCTAAATTAAGGAAAACTGGAGAACGTTAAGTGAGCGGGCTCATGGAGAGGCTAGGCACTTGAAGTAAGAGCTGTTTAACTACTTACTGGTCGAATGAATGGGTAGTGAAATTCGAGTTTGTATTATAGTGATGGAGTATGAATTTCTTTATATTTTTCAGTACTTAATATATGTATTTTTGACTGTTTTTCAGCTTCTGACACTGTGCCCAGCATGTGATTAACACTTAATGAAAATGAGCTAAATAACACAATGCCTATGTGAATGACCAGTGGCATCAAGAACCAGTTTATCCTACTTATAGGAGTAGAAATAAGATCCTGCCTTTGAGGTTCAAGGATGGAATACTAAAGTCTTCTTGGTGTGTTTTGACCAATTCTCTCTTTCAGTGTCTCCAGGTGCCTGTCACTCTGAAGTTAAGGTGACAGAGATCACTCGTTAAGGTAGGGTAACTATTGCTAAGAAACAAAAACAAAATAAACAAAAAACAAAAAACAAAAAACAAAACCTAACTAAAAAGTTACTTGCTAAGATGTGAAAAATAATTGAGAATTGGAAATAGGTGGTTTTACAGTTGATGTTCTTACTAAATATTTAATAGCAATATACAGAAAATGAATTAAGCTAGCTTCAAGAAATGACTTAAATACATCCATTTATATCTTATAATCTGTAGCAGTGGAGGAGTGATATAAATTTAAAAGTAAAAATTAAAGGATTGCATCCCTCTAGAAAACTGAAAAATATGTTTCTTCAATCCTCTAAAAGCAAAACAGACAAAACACTAAAAACATACTGCAGAAAAATGTTCTATCAGCTTGACTTAAATCAGTCTAATTTTTTAAGTTATATTTTAGTTTTCCTCTAGCTGTCTCACTCATTAATATATTTTATCTTTGTTTATGTTTGGTATTACCGACATCATTTTTTACAGTAAAGTTTTTAATAAGCATAATAAACAAACAATACATTCTAATATCATTTTCCAAATCCATTAGAAATAATCAGAAAACTAGAAGTAGAAGTCAAATTTTACTAATAGAAAATGTGAGGCAAGAAAAGTTAGTACATTCAATGAAGAATTTTATAAATAAACTGAGCATGAAATGAAAACAATAATGAAGCTGACAATGTCACTCTAAAAGAAGTAGCAGATAACATGTCTGGTTATAAAACACTATCACAAGATGTATTTTTGCCTTACAATATTTCAGGGTTTTCCTACCAAAAGAAAATCAAAGTGAGTGAAATTTAAACATCTGATTTCCATTATGTCCTTGATTTTATGAAATATTTTGTATCAATGCAATGAGACTATAATATATCCTTCAGATTTTTCCACTGGATAAAAACATATTCAGGACTTTGCTTGCCTTAAAAGAAGCAAGTCACAAATATTATTCATTTTATTTTATAGTTTAAGTCCTCTAGGTACACAGTGCTAGAAGTCTTAACCTGGAATTTATGTGCCATTTATGAGTTTCCAGGATTCAATGAAATCCTGAAATTAGTTGGAATGATTTATGTGCATATGCATATGTGCTTATTTTAAGGGAAAAGATAAAAATTTCATTGATCACTAAATGTATCTATATTAGTCAGAGAAATAGAACCAACAGGATTATATATATATATACACACACACATATAAAAGTATAATATGAAAAATTGATTCATATAATTATGAAGAATGAGAAATTTCACAATCTGCCACGTGCAAGCTGGAAACCCAGAAAAGTTGGTGGTGTAGTTTAGTCCAAGTCCAAAGGCCTGAAAACTAGTGAGCCAATGGTTCTAATCCAAGGACTGAAGAAGACCTATGTCCTAGCTCTGTCAGGCAGAGAGAAAGAGTTCACACTTTTTCTTCTTTTTTGTTTTATTCAAGCCTTAAGCAGATGGGACGATGACCACCCATACTGGGAAGAGCAATCTACTTTACTCAGTCCACTAATCCAAAGGCTAATCTCTTCCAGAAAGGCCTTTACAAACATACCCAGAAATCATGTTCTGCCAGCTATCTGGGCGTGTCTTGGCCTAATCAAGTTGACATGGAAAATTATTTGTCACATTGCAATGTCTATGACCCCAAAACTACTAAGAATCATTGAAAATTCATTTAAAAATACTCACTTCACTAAAAACTGAGTTACTTAATCTTTCTTCTCTTAATAAGCAAAAATCTGGCAATAAATCTACTTTATTTTTCGTTCCATTTTACATACATTTGCAGCCTAAATTTTTGCTTTGTTTTTCATTAATTTTGATTTTGTCTCTTCTATTTATTCATGTTCTTCCTTACAACTTCAGCTACCTTCTTGGCTTTAGCTACAGTTTTTGTGCTGTTGAACTCTCTCTGTTCAATCTCTGATCACTTTCCTGAACTACGAGAACCAAATAGCTACTTTTCAAATTTATTCAGTAGGTGTTTTTAAATGAACTGATTAACATCCACCCACTCAAATTCTATTGTAACTTCTTAATTCCCTGTAACAATTAATGTCATCATTCATCAGTTTCTCAAGGTCAGTAATAAATCATGCCATATTGAAACTTTTGCTTCTTACTTTATTGTACAGTCTTTTATATGTCTGGATAAATGTCTCCCGATTTCTCTCTCTCTTCATATTGTCAATATCTAATTTAAGCTCTTGTCAAGACATACGTAAGCAATTTCAACTTCCTCCTAAGTCTTCTCTAATCTACTGTTTCTCTTCTAATGTCACCAGAATAAACTACACAAAAAGCAAATTTTCTGATTAAGCATTGTTTTCAACTCCTAGTACTTACCACACTGTACTACATTTAAAAAATTTTTTTGCATTCCTGCTTACATCATTAGATAGTAATGCTTAATGTCTCACTCACCTTTCTAGTGACTCTAGCAATTGGGTCCAATGCGCAGATAATGGATGAATAATGCAAATAATTACATGTACAAATTATGTACTAAATATGCATGTTCAAGTACAAACGATACTATAGCAGAGATGGGTGATCTGTGGACCAAAATTTGCACTTCTCCTTTCATATTTCTAGCTGTTGCTGGGGAAGAATGTCCCGCCTGTGGACTAGATTTGCTAGCTCCCGAATAGTGTATATGACTGATTCTCAGTAGTGAACTTTTAGCAGAAGCGATATATTACTTCTAGGCCAGGTCTTTTAACAACTTGGTATATTCTACAATGACTTTTGCCTTTCACCAGCTAAATGAGGAGAATTCCAAGACTTTGGTGGAAAAAGAAGCCAGAAGATTAACAAAAAAAACCTGAGTCCCCAAAGCACAACCTGGAGGCAAGTGTCCCTCTTTGCCCAAAGGACCCTCATTGGGGAACATGAGTGAGAATAACTTTCTATTATATTAAGACATATTTGCTTAAGGTGTTATAGACGCTAATTACTCCAGCTAATATAAGTAGATAGTCAGCAAAGTATTTTGAAGTGAATGTGTATAACGTGCCCATGTATTATACATTTGCATAAATGGGTGAAGGCAGCAAAAAGGAAAGTGTTTCTCTCTTGCATTCTCCCAAATGTGGTTACAGTATAATGATCATTACATGTCACTTCTTTCAATTAAAGAAGGAAAAAACATTGTAAAGTATTAATTTGGAACCTATCACAAAATTTGCATCTTTATAAAGTTTCTTCATTTTAATAATTTTTCACTTTAGCACATAACTGAAAGTACTGTTTTGCTCAAGAAATGAAAAAGAACAATACAAATAATTAAAGAGAATCTGGAATATGTTGACAACTAATTAGGGCAATGAAAACATTTGGATGAGGGCCCAGTTAAAACTATCCAAGTAAAATAGACTAAGCTATTTAAGTGACCATATTACATACATTGCTTTTTCATATAAATCTGTGAAAGTATCTTGGGATTGTTTATTTTGCCCCGTTTATGTGTTGATGGCTTTTTCCATTTTTGCATATTCAGTCAATTTATTTCAGTAAAATTGAATTAAGTGAGAAAAGAAAATTTAATCAAGAAGTTTTCCCTCCAGCACTCTATCCTTCCCGTAATGCATTAGAAATTTGTGAGATGAGATTTTTTTAAATATATATATTTGAGGTGATGATGAATGTGAAATATACAACTCTGTTTAGAATTGAATTCTATGTAGAAATAATCATTGGATCTTTTTGAATATAATACAATACATGGCCAGAGTCCAGGGTTTACTCATTTTTGGTCACCATACCATCTTGCAGAAATCTGGAGTCCACTTGGCCCTTGCTACTCAAAGTGTGGCCCATGGAGCAACTGCATCAGTACCATCCAGAGCTTATTGGAAATGCTGAATCTCAAATCCCAGCCTGGTTGGTTTGTATGCATGTTGAAATTTGAAAAACACTGCTCTTGATAACAAAGAGAAAATAAAGAATGGATTGATGACAGTTCCAAAGGGATTGTATCACTCTGAAAAAAAAAGTAATTTTATTTGAATTTAAGTAAAATGTTTCCTTAAACTAGAATTGTTGTGACTAATATAATCCAGGCTAAATAATTGTCTTCTTTAGACTTTGAGTGCTAACATTAAGCTTCAGCGAAAAGAGGCATAATTTTCTTATGTAGACTTATGTTAGTTAAGGGGTTTTCAGTTGAAAATAATGGGAAAAATCACCTCCACTATTCTTAAGTAGTAAGGAAACCCTGGGAGCGCAGTTTAGGGCAGGCCTCAGAGATGACGCAATCCAGCAGCTCTGGCTTTCTTTGCTGGAAGTTTTCTTGGCTTTTCCCTCCTTCCTGTGCAGTTTCATCCAGAAGCTAGTAAAAGAAGGCAAAGTAACAACTCTTGCACATAGTAAATTCAAGTCCAGAAGAATAGAGACTGTCTTTTCTTGTGGATAACACTTGCATAAAAGGAAATTTCCCCCAGATTTCCCAAGTAAATACTATCTCCTTGCAGCTCATTGTTTAATTGGAAGAGCACACACCCACTCCAAAACCAAGCCCTGCCTTCCCAGGAATTTGATTCATTCATTGGCTTAGACCAGAGTCCCTGAAAAGGTGATTGTCAAGGGGATGAAAGTACCTTGGTTGGCCTATTGTCTTGGATCACGCCTTCCAACTGCTTTTCAGGTTGCTAATCAATGAGCAGGGGAGAGGTGAATGTTGAGAAGTCAATCACAATGTTTACTGAATTCTGCATTCCTTTTATTATTAGACTTTCATCATTGTGCCCCTCTTATCTCATTTCCATCCCTCTAGTCATATTGTCACATGACCTTCTGATACTTTTAATAAAACTAACTTGTTAAGTTCCATGACACTTGTATGCACTCTACCCACTGTCTCCATTAATGTCCAAAATGCTACCCCTGTCTCCTTGGAGGGAGGAATTTGGTTTTGTTTCCATTGGACTGTTTTGTTTTTACGGTTCTCACATAAAAGAGTCACTGAGGCCACCTTATCTGCCACAACATCCATGCCCAGGAATTCTGGCATCAGTATTTTCTTTTTTTAACATTTTTTATTGAGTTATAATCCTTTTACAATGTTGTGTCAAACTCCAGTGTAGAGCACAATTTGTCAGTTATGTATGAACATATATATATTTATTGTCACATTTTTTTCTCTGTGAGGTACCATAAGATCTTGTATATATTTCCCTGTGCTATACAGTATAATCTTGTTTATGTATTTTCTACTGCAGATGTGTGCAGTGAGAGTGGAACCAGATGTTCGATACACTGAGCCCCACGTTTACTATACATCACTAAGGAGAGGAAAGTCTGCTGTGTTTTAGATGACCAACTTGAACGCATTCCCTCTAGTTACTGAAAGATATTTTACAGTGAATGATGTCAAAACGACCTAATAATCATACTTGCAGGAATAAGTCTATGACACCCAGAGTGAAAACTGATTATTCAAGCACAGGTCCAGAGAGATACAGGGCAGCAGTCTCTGAACTCTCAAACATGTTCCAGTGCCAAGAAAACTTCAAGCTATTGTAACAGAGGAGCTGCAGGGGCGCCCTCCTCTCTGTGAGAGCAGGTTTCTTTGCTTAAGCAGTTGCCATATAGTAAGCCTTCAAAATGTATTTATTGAATAAAAAATTCTTGTTTTAGTAAACTGGCTGAAAGCACCACATTTTTTAAGTGGTCTATGAATTTTATCTTATAGATAATTATCATTGTTGAATTCTCCAAACTATGATCAGAAGCTAGCAACTCAATGAAGAATTTTTATAGTATGTATCTATTTCTTGGCACTAGAATTATTTTTTTTCTCCTGTATTGTATGGCTTAGAATTAATTGCAAGACTGACATGCAAACCTAACAATAAGTGAAGACATTAATTATAAAAGGGCTTAAAGTAGTCGATTTTTACTGAAATGTGTCTGGTGTGAGTCAACAGTAACAACGTATAAGTGAAGAACATATATCACATATGTGTCCATCTAGTTAATATACATAAGTGAATATCTAATGAGTTAGTGATATCCACAGTCTTTCAGAATATCTGGAAAGCTTTTCTCCTTTGAGGTGTGATCATTTCCTCTGTCTCTCTAGATGCTGTTAATTTTTCACTCCTTAGTTCATGCTGTCGTCCTGGGAAGAATTTCCAACTACAAAAGTTCATAGTAATTTTTTTTTCATTTTTTCTATTTTCATAGCCCTTACTGACTAGATACTAGTCTCTAAAAGTTTTATGAATGTCAATCTCTTTTTGCCAATAAAATTCAAATTTCTCAAGAGCATAGTAAAATCAGCATACTTCTTTACATTGTACACAGGTGAGAGTATAGAATCAGTCTGTAATGAAAGCTAATTAATTGAAAACAAATCACCAAATTTCCATTTTCTTTTCTTTGTTGCTAAACTAAATGATATGTACAAAGTATATGGTAAAAATTGTTATTGTTTAAAATTATCTGTTCTACCATGAGATCACCTTCAAATTTCCAGCCTCATCCTTCTCTTTGTAGTTGGTTCAATACTGATGGAGAATCCTCTCCAGATTTCTTGTGTTATTCTGCTTCCTCTAGTGTTCAACCCACCAGAGGTGACAGCAATAATAATTTAACACATCTAATAACAGGATCTACTTTTTCCAATGCTGTTTTTGCACAACACCTGTAATATTTGCCTATCAAAGAGTGAACATGTTTAATATAGTTAAATTAAATATATTACATTTTAAGATATAAAAATATAAATAGAATTCCACCATAATACAGCTCATTATGACATGCAGATCATATCACAAAAAAATATACCTTGAAACATCAAAATCATATAGAATAAAATTATCAAAGACAAAGAATTTGCACGGTAAATTGCCTATTCTTTAAAAAAATAATATAAAGTATTAAGAATACAATAGGACTGGGATTACTAAAGTTCTGTTCCTTGAAGCCATTGTCTAGAGGACGTTAGTAAGAGTGACTTGAAAATGTGATATTTACACTTGTAGAGGTGTTCTGGGGGACATTGGCTGGGGAAATGCTGAGGTAGGTAAAATGGATTCTTACTGGAAATCAAGACCTCATTGCTAGTCTTAGCTAGGTAGATCTAAGGCTTAGGAATTCACACAGTTATGGAAGGACATACCACATGCTTTTAGTTCCAATTAAAACATTTTTAAATATATTCATCTATCAATTAAAATATAGTACTGATATTTCCACTTGGATGCTTTTAGTTTCAATAACAGCAAACCCAATTTGAACACATCCTGAGGCTTGAGCCAGGACCACAACGGTATTACAAAGCCAGGCCAATTTTCTTTTTCCTTGTCTCTACTCTGTCTCCTACTTTGTCTTCTTCTGCATAGGATTCAACTTATTGTTTCAAAATGCTTTCTCTAGGTACTTGGCTGCATACATCCTCTTTCATATGCTACAGATGTGAGAGAGTATCTTTTTCCCAAAGAATTCAGCAAACTCTGAGATATACTCCAGTTAGATTAAGTCATACGTGCTTCATGAACTAATCACATTGCCCAGAGTTCGTCATGCACTGACAGGGTTTACCCTAGGTCATATGCTCTAACCCTGAAAGTGAGAATGGGATTAGCTTCCCTCAAGCTGCAAGGATCTGCTAGTTTCAAGTGGGGATTTTGAAGAATGGAAAATAGGACATGGATGCACAGGAAGCAACAGACCTGTGTTCTTCATTCAAGGAGAATGCAAGGAAGGATTACAAATTATAAATTTATACAATGATAAAAGCTTGAAAAGAGAAGGGTAGAGTAAGTGAAAACAAAGTAATTTCAGGAGAATCATTAAAATATACATAGTTTCTGTTAAGTGTAAGCATTGCTATCTAGGGCTGTCTTTTTAAAAATGTGATCCTTTCTCTGTAAGTTAATCAAACAATTCTTTGATTAGAGATTAATCTGTGTTTTCTAGAAGACACCAAAATGCTTATAGAAATTTGGTAGTTACTGATTTTCAACAAAAATTTAATGATGGACACAATTTTGAAGTGTGAATCAACCAAAACCAACTGAGATGATGTGTTATCCACCATTTTTTTCAAATGTTTAAGAAAATACACTTTTGATTTTCCCATTGAAATTTTAGTGCCTTTACTTAGATTTTGGGCAGCCATTTAAACTTCTGAAAAGAGAAATGTTAGCTCTTCTCAGGGACTGATTAAATTTTAATAATGAGGGCATTTTTAACTTACTTGAATTCAAATAGAACAACACATTTATATATTCATTGGCGCTGTGTAGAAAATAATAATGAAAGAATTTTGTAAGTTATACATTATGTTTTGTTTAAAACAAAGCAAAAATAATAAAGAATGCTTACTTACATCATTTGTTATCTTTGCCTAAAGAAGTTGATAGTATGAGGTTCAGGCAATTATGAACTTCTTTGGTAATGAATATCTTGAAAACCTAGAAAAGACAGCCTCCTTCCCCTTGTTTCATCAGCAAGGCGCAAGCCTAGAGACAATTCCAAGTGGGGTTGGGTGGGCCAGGTTTCAAGACTCCATGTTTGACAGGGAAAATTGATTTAAGTGTCAATTCAAAGTAAAGTGTTATGCACATTTGGTGTTAAGTCCCTGACTCCTTCCAATCAGAATGCAGCTCTGTGCCCTTCTTCTTTAGAAATTCATGACTAACTGCTACATCAAAACTTATATTCACACAATGCATTTAAATTTTTTTTTTTGTTTTATTCTTGTTTTCTGTCAGCCTGGATCCAAAGAATCCTGAGAAATTCTTTGTTCTAAATGTTCATGGAGATTCCTCAAAAAACTAAAACTAAACTTACCATATGATCCAACTGTCCCACTCCTGGGCATATATCTAGAAGGAACCTTAATTCAAAAAGACACATGCACCCCAATGTTCATAGCAGCACTATTTACAATAGTCAGGACATTAAAACAACCTAAATGTCCATTGACAGATGACTGGATAAAGAAGCTGTAGTATGTTTTTACAATGGAATAGTACTCAGCCATAAAAAAAAAATAAAATAATGTCATTTGCAGCAACATGGATTGACCTGGAGAATGTCATTCTAAGTGAAGTAAGCCAGAAAGAGAAAGAAAAATACCATATGATATCAATTATATGTGGACTCTAAAAAAAAAAAGACAAGAGAACGTATGTACAAAACAGAAACAGACTCAGACATAGAAAACAAACTTATGGTTACCACGGAGGAAGAGGGGGAAAGGGATAAATTGGGAGTTCTAAATCTGAGATACTAACTACTATATTTAAAACAGATAAACAACAAGTTTATACTATATTTGATATCTTGTAGTAACCTATGGTGAAAAAGAATATGAAAACAAATATATGTATGTTCATATGACTGAAGTATTGTGCTGTACACCAGAAGTTGACACAACATTGTAAACTGACTATACATCAATTTAAAAAATATATATGTATATATATATAAAAGAAAACTTAATGTTTCAGTCCTACTTAGTCTTGGATCTCCATATAACTCAGAGCCAGTCTGTGCTGGTCTATGACTTGGTAAAGTTTCTTCCAGACTGAAGCATCTCAATGACATTTGTGAAAAAGAGCATGTTAGGAGACCTTTATGTTCTGCAAACTGCAGAGGATGTAAATGTATCTTCAACTTAACTGTATTTACACAATGGCAGGTTGGGGTGACACATATTATATTCAACAAATGGCATACTTTGTGCTCAGCACTGTGCTGAGTGTAACAGGGCTAGTGAAGAAGTGAAAATCCAGTTTTCAAGGAGTCTGCTTCATGGAATAACAGTGCTACAAACTGAAAATATGGTAAACAATGTAAACAGTACAAGTGCTAAAATTTTGCTGTTTGGGAGAACCAGAGGCCCGCTCAGTTACAAAGGTCACAAAAAGCTTCAGAAGAAGAAAAACACCAGCTTTATCTCTTTATACACAATTGCAGCATAATGGTTTCCCTGCTATTGTCTTTCCTAGCCCCTTCCATCTTGTTCTTATTTTGCATTGTCTGCATAACTTTTAGCAACATGATAGACATGCAGATCTTCAAATGAATGATTACAGCATGGATATAATTTTTTTGCAATTGATTGACTTTATAAAAAATGTTTTATTGAAGTGTAGTTAATTTACAATGTTAGTTTCAGATGTACAGCAAAGTGATTCAGTTATACATATATATACACACATATGTATTTTTTCTTTTCAGATTCTTTTCCATTATAAATTATTACAAGAAATTGAATATAGTTCCCTGTGCTATACAGTAGGTCCTCGTTGTTTACCTATTTTACATATAGTAATGTGTGTCTGTTAATCGTCAACTCCTAATTTATCCCTCCCTGCCCTTTCCCCTTTGGTAACCATAGTTTGTTTTCTATGTCTGTGAGTTGATTTTTTGTTTGTAAATAGAATTTGTATCATTTTTTTTAGATTCCACATATAAGTGATATCATATATTTGTTTTTTTCTGTCTGACTCACTTCACTCAATATGATAATCTCTATGTCCATCCATACAGCATGGATATTGAATATGAGTGTCAATTGTATGTGTCTGTTAGAGGGTGAGAAGTTTCCTTACCAACAAAACGATTGTGCATTTATTTCCCATCTCCCCAGCAGTCAAGGAAATGGAGTGGTAGCTATAACATTCTCATTCTGGTCTATAAAAATATTTGTGAAATATTCCACCAATCTTCTTCTAAACTCGAATGCCACTTCAATAATAAACTTCATAAGCACCAATAATTAACTAAGAAACCAGAAGAAACATTACATATTTGGAAAAATTCAGTTTAACTTACAGCTAGAAATTCTCTCTTAAGAATACTAGCTCTCTTCAGGAAAATATTTCTCTACTTGGAAGATTCTGGTCATCATTAAAATGTGAACCCTGTGCCACTTTTGCAGAATGACAACAGGACAAAGAAATATTTTCTTGGGCAGAAAAATGATATGTATGCTTTCCTTGCTGCTACTGTGATGGAAATGTGTCTGGAATCTTTTGTGTATTTATTTTAACATATTTCAGTGTTATCTAGAATCGCATGATCCATCAACACTGTGATAAGCCCATCCTGTTTGCACATATGAGCAATATTTAAAAAAATGACTAATATAAATCAATGGAGAATGAATCAGACAATCACACACCAGGTAAACTAGTCATTTAAATTCCTCAAAATAGTTCTCAGTGAATTATTCATCATTCACCATTCTTTGCAGTTTAAGTGAAATATTACAGTAAATATCTTCTTTCCAAAGAAAATCAATTTTCCTTTACTAACATGTTTTATTATAAAAAGAGCAATAGTTCATGATGTGTGAATAATAAAAAAAAATCTGCTATCGTCTCCACTCTGCCTTCTTTCTTCTGCATATGAATATGAAACAGTGTGCATAAAAATAAGAGACTAAAGTGATCATGCATCGTAATTTTGTAAGAGCACTATTTTGTTCTCAGACTCAGATTTAGCAATAATAAGCTGAGGGACACATCTGTAATTTTCTACTCCTTACAAGTATTATTAGCACAGAGTTATACTATTCTTGAACTTGGTTGCTTCACATTACCCGGTTTTCAAATTTTTGCTTAGTTGTTTGATTCACGCATTAAATTCTCCATTTACATAAACATGCTTTATAGAAAGAATATGGCTTTGATTCATCCTTCTACACCAGGTTTTCAAAATTGCATGCATATCAAAGGTATTCAGTTTGAGGAGACAACCAATCAGGGGCTCTACTCCCGCTTGGTTCTTACATCACATTTTCTGATGTATCTAAGAACTGAGTTGCACTGACAGACAGAAGTACTAAACAAAACTGACTGTCAAAATCAGAAACAAGAAGGTTACATCTTGTACTGTACTCTTCCATTCACTTATACTTGCTTCCTTTTGTTGCTTGGGAACTTCTTCCTGTGTATAACCTTCAGAGCTCCAGCCACTTAACTTTAAACATTTGCTAATACTTTAGAAGCAGCTTTGTGTGGAGATTTTCCCCTTATCCTAGAAGACCAAGGAATTTCTTTTCATTATAATATTAAAAAAAAACCCAAAACCCTTTTTGTGACAAATTTGGCAAGTTTGGATACATATCAATGACCAAGTTTCTTGTAGCTTTTTAATCTATTATATGTTTCACCAGAAAGTAGTTTTATAAGTTTTCACCCCAGCTATTAGCATAGAAATATAGAAGAGTCCTAGGATGAACAGCAATAATAACTAATATTCACATAAATACATACAACTTACAAGTATTATCATATTTCATATTTTATGTGGAAACACAATTATTACCAATATTTTGGTGCTGGAGATGTTATTACTATCCCTGTCTTATATACATGAAAACTAAAACTCAGAAAAAAAAAAAATACAGACGAAGTCCACAAAACCACTTCATTGGAAAGCTAGGAAACAATCCATAGCTCTTTTATTCCAAGTTTTCAACTCTTTCCAATCCAACAATAGGCTTTTCTAGAAGCCAATTTACCCAAGCAAAATGCCTCTCTTACAACATATTAAATCCCAATTGGTGGTTTATTATTTTATTTAATACTATGTTAGTGTCTATGAATATGTTCTAGATTACATCCACAATCTATAAAATATACAGAGAATAATCAATTAATGAAGGAGCTTTCTAAATGCAATTATAACTACAAAAACACTAAAGATTTGGATTCTTGGTTACAGACCATGAAGGCTCTCAATCATGAAGATATTGAGTGTTGTACTATCTAATACTGTTACATAAAAACATCCTTGGCCATAACCCAGTAAAAATCAGGATGGCTTTCTCTGATTTCTTCAGTCTTTACTGATATTTTTTCTGCTCTAAATTAGAAGTTGAGGCCTAATTTAACAGCCAATTAGATATGGTCTTATTTCTCACTTATAATTTATAAGCATCCCGTTTCTCTGAGTATCAGACTTTAGGTATCTTGGGAGAAGATATCTCCATAAACTCTTTTTTTGAATCCTGGGGATTATTTAGCACAGGTCCTTGCACATATTAGAGGCTGAGTAAATACTTATACTTTATCAGATTAACGATAGAAAATGTTTCTTTAACCATCTTTTTAAATTATCATAATCAGATGACAAAGTACGAGGTATTAAAGGCACACTCCTTGATTTCTAATTTTCTGTCATTCAGTCTGTAGCTGACTATACTTTGTAAATGTACATGGTCCATTCTACGATAAAACATTTCATATAGAAAGTTCTATTAACATGGAATTATAACTTAATATAGACAAGTTTTCTCTCCTTGCATGAGAAATCTGTCTCAGAATGAAAATGCACATAGGATACACTTGCAGAGAAAGTTCTTATTCATGACGTGGAGCAAATAGAGACAATGAGTTCTTATGGATGTTTGAAAGTGGCTATATTCAAAGAGAAGGATGCCAAGGGAAGTGAGTCTGCTTTTCCTTCACTGCTGATCACTAAACTGGATCAACTAGTTTGCTTGTTGTTGCAAGTTACGGAACACACAGATCAAACTGTTTTAAGAAATACACTGGGTCAGCTATATAGCTGAAAAATCCAGAAGAATTAGTTTCAAGTATGGCTTGTTTAGGGCTCCTGCTCCTTTCCCCTGTAATTCTGTAATTCTCTTTGTTCTGCTCCAAGTATAGAATTTATGTGCAAGTGGACTTCTGTCATTATAGCAAAGTTATTGTGCATTTTCAGGCAAGACCATCACAATGTCATCCTCATCAAATCTAATGAAGTTAAGCTGATTAAACTACCCGTCAACTTATTTCTGTGCATGAGGGAACGCCATGGGAGTGCTTCACTGGGGATGGAATTATCCATGATGAATGCGTACAAATTAAAAATCAGCCCTAAACTTGGGATCAATTCAACCCTAACCACAATTCATAAGAATGAATGTTGCAGAGAAAAATCACAATGATCTCTACAAAAAACAACACTCTGGTCATTTTCTTACACAGATCCTACATTTAGTTTCATTTAAGTTATTATTAACCTCAACCCATAATCATATTTTGGATATTAAAAGTTAACTCAGAGGCATGATTCTACTGGACTTCAGGCTTCAGGATTTGAAAGTATAAGCTATTACTTTACAATAATGATAATGTAGGAGACAATCTCTCTAATAACTGTGACTTCATCAATAAGGACACTTTTAAAATTCAATTTCATAAAAATATACCTGGCAAAAAATTCATTAAATGAATATTTATTTTTGAATTAGTTAATAAATCTTTACATTTATGTAGTGACTCAAGATATGTTGCACCCATTTACACTTGAAGAAACTGTGGTTTAATGTGAATAAGTGACTTGCTGAAGTTCATACAACTAAGAGTGGGAGCAGAAGAGCACACGGATACTGTAAATCTAAGTCTCTTTCTAATCTATTATATTGGATGTAAGAACATACATAAAAAGCAGGATCTAAAATATACACTTTAAAACATTTCAGGTTATAAAGATAGGGCAAGAATATAAAAGTAATAAATGAAGAATGAAACACTTGTATATCACTGTTCATAGATTATATATTAAATTTCATTTTGTAGTTTTCCACTTAGGAGCAAGGAAATGAAGACATAAATATCAGCCCCTAAATTTAATAAAAGGCTGAAGAGTGAGGAAGAGAAAAAGGTTGAAAGAAGATACCTGTCTCCCTGTGTGATCAGGATTTTTTACGGGGGTGATTTGATCAGTTGCTCTCTCTGGTACAGGTACACACACAAGAAAAAAACTGTGTTTATATCAAAGCAAGAAAAGCATCCTTTTGAGAAACTTCTCCTATGTTTAAGAAATAGAGATATCTCAGTTCCCAGGAGATGGCTCAAGCTCTCTGTCCTTCCTACAGCACAAATTGCCACTTCCACAGCTTCCATTCTACCTGACTCTCTCTCACTGTCTCTATCAATTTCTCTCCCTCCAGTGACTCACTCCTAGAAACAAAAATGCTTTTCTTTTTCCTATCTTAGAATAAAAATTCACTTCACTCATTTCTCCACTCCAGCTACTGACTCCTTTCTATGCTCTTTCCAATGTTTATATTTAGTCACTGTTTTTAAATTTTCTTTACCCATTTTGTCTTGAACCCTTGCATATAAACCATTGTCCCTAATTTTCCACTGAAACTGCAAAAATCAAGGTTAGCAATGGCTCTAACTTGCCAATTCAAATGGCCAATTTTCAGTTACACTACTTGACCTGTCAGTAGCATTTGACTGAAAATTATTAAAGGGTAACCTCATTTAAAACAAAGGCAAAAAGGCCTGAAGGGGGAGGGCTAACTCACTGTCTTCCGCAGACCCCCAATAGGAAGATACCTTGCATCTCCAGCAGGAGGAAAGTTACTACCTTACTACTCCAGCAAGAGGAAGGAAGATTTTCCTCTGCCCCATTAACTGCCCCAGCCAATGAGAAATAATCATTCCTTAGCCAATGAGAAACTACCACTATCCTAAGTTCTCCCTTCCTCCAATGGACTTTCATTTAAAGAAGTCCCTCCCAACTCTTTCCTTTCTGTCTATAAAGTAACTCTCCTCTCCTTTGTTTGCCAGATTTGCCATAGCTCACATATCCCTAATTGAAGTTCTTTTGCTCTTCCTGAATGAACCGAGTTTACTGGTAAAGTAACTGGCTATTTTAAAGTAACTGGCTATGACAAAGTTCATTATTCATTTTTGAAACACATCCTTGGCTTCTTAGGCATCATTCTCTTTTGGCTTTCCTTCTTTCTTATGCTCTCCCCTTCTCATTATCCTTTGTTGGTGTTTCCTAATTGCCCCAATCACTATAGGTTGTTGTGAACTTGGGCCAACTCAGCAAACACTTCTGTTTTTTCCCACCTTTACTCTCTAGGTGATCTCACTGGCTTCTTGACTTTAAATATCATCTATATGCTAATGACTTCAACATTTATATCCAGAGCCAGAGCCCAGTCCCTGAACTCCAAGCACATAAATCCAACTTCCAACATCAATCCGTAGATGTTCAAATTCCTGATCTCCCCACCTACCACCAAACTTGCTCTTCCCACGGACTATCCCTAAGTCAGTAAATGAAAATTTTATTCTTTGATAATCCCATCCATCAGCCAACCATGTTAGCTCTTTATTTTAAATATAGCTACTAACTCTGTTTTAAATATTCCTTTAGCTCCGCAAAGTCTGTGCTCAAATGCCATGTTAAAGTGAAACTTTCCTTGACATATTAGCAATTATTAGATCTGAAAAAAATTAAAAATTTACTTGTTTATTTGTTTGTTATTGAATCTTCTCAACTAGAATGTAAGCTCCAAGAGGGGAAAAAAATCCTGTTTTTCTTCTCTATCCTAGTGCCAGAATAACATCTGGCATAAGGTAGCTTGTCAATAAATATCTTCTGAATAACTATATCATTATTTCTTTCTAATCCCATGTGGTACTAAGTCAGAAACTGCCTTAGAAGTTTTTGCATGTTTTTATTTTTGGAGATATGTTGTGGAAAGTTTCTTGTAGATTGCTGATTATGTAGCTCTATAGCTCAGGGCATAGGCAATGAAGAAAATAGGTGCTCAATTCATGTTTAGAGAATGTATGAGAAAAATGGAATTGATGAGGAAAGGAAGGATAGGAAGAAGTTATTTTGAATTAGAAAGTATGCCATTGCTTGTTGTTACTACAATATTAGAGTTATTTGTTGACACTGAATAACCTAATTTACCCTGATTCATACATCACTTTAAAGTTTTCCTACACCTCTTACCCAAATGGTCAAGGTGATCACATTAGTACCCTACAGGTAGTGTGACTATATATTTAACCAGGACACTTTTGAATCCTAAAACAGAGTGTTAAAATAATTAAAATTCTATGCTTTTTGAAATACTTATTTTTTGACTGAAAAATGTGTTGTAGTATATCAGTAAACTTATGTATACTTCTGCTTAAAAATTATTTTTAAAAATGTAATTATTTCCCAAAATTAAAATACGTTAGTGAATATTAAAACAAAAATTTAAAATAAACTCTATAATAATATCTTTTACATTAAAATAAAAACAGATAATTATTCTTGGTAGATAATTGCATACTTTAATAAGCTTCTTAACTTTATCTCTCTAATATTGTATTTTTCAGAAGAATGTATTTTTTAATATAATCTTAATTTTTTTGGTTTTCATAAAATTACCTGGAATCTATTTCACAGTTGAAACAAATGCATATAAATTTTGAAATAGTTATCCTTTTCAGTTGAGTTTTGTGTTAGTTCAGGTCCTCCTGGAATAAGATGCCAAGAAGAATTTACGTGTGCAGCATACTTACAGAGGATAAAGGGGACAAAGACCAAGAGTAGGCAGGGAGAGTCTCTAGACCAAGATGCGGGTCTGACACCTGTGAAAGGAGTGATCAAAAGAAAGAGCACAGTGCTGATAAAGTCTAGGCGATCGCTCACATGTGGAATCTAAAAAACAAAAACAAAAACAAACAAACAAACAAAAACAAAGCGTAAATACAGAACAGAAATAGACTCACAGACAGAGAATACAGACTTGTGGTTACCAGGGGGGTGGAGGGTGGGAAGGGATAGACTGGGATTTCAAAACTGTAGAATAGATAAACAAGATTACACTGTATATCACAGGGAAATATACACAAAATGTTATGATAACTCACAGAGAAAAAAATGTGAAAATGAGTGTGTATATGTCCATGAATGACTGAAAAACTGTGCTGAACACTGGAATTTGACACAACATTGTAAAATGATTATAAATCAATAAAAAATCTTAAAAAAAAAAAAAGTCTAGGCGAGGCTTCTGGGGAGTCTCCAAGCAAAGATTGCATTGGGTAGGAAGGACCAGGTATGTACCCCAACCAGGCTCAGTTATTGGCTGGTGTCTTAGTCTGCTCAGGCAGCTATAATAATACAGACTAGGTGGCTTAAACAATGGACATTTTTTTTTTTTTTCACAAAATTCTGGAACCTGGGAAGTCCCAGAGCAATGTGCAGGCCAATTTGATTTCAAGTAAGAGTTCTCTTCCTGGCTTGCAGACAGCCGCCATCTTGCTGCTTCCTCACATGGCAGAGGAAGATGGAAAGACCAAGCTCTCTGGTATCTCTTCTAATAAGGACACTAATCCTATTGGACCAGGGCCCCACTCTTGTGACCTCATTTACCTTAATTATCTCCTGAAAGGCCCCATCTCAAAGTACAGTCACATGGTGGGAAAGTGGTTTAGGGCTTCAACATAGGAACTGAAGGAGCGTAATTCAATCCATTGCAGCTGGGTTGATCTCAGAGGGAACAGGCCTCAGAATGATCGCCACACCAGATCCCTGGGTGTGGCCCTGGAGGCTGTGGGACAAATATTCTCCCATAGCAGTTTCCCTTGAAGGAAGACATGAGCAGCCACAACTCTTCCCTCTGTAAGTACTGAAGCACCTGCCCCTAGAGAGCCAATGTGTTCAATGGAAAACATTCTAAAAGCAACTTTTATAATAAAGAGTATAAATATTTTACTCCCCAAATACTGACAGTTAAGTTTATTTGGCTGTATTAAGAATACCTTTCTTTGACAAATCTATTTTACAAGATAAACTCATCAAATAAATCATATTTTATCAAAATTGGATCCACTAAATCATAGGCTTTTTTACTTTTCTTCCATAATGACACAGAATAGAATCTGACATGTGAGAATGGACTTCGGACAGGCTGAACCCTGGATCTGCTAAGGGACAATTTAGAGAAATTGAATTTCACCTCACTTAATCTTGCAGTAAGGAAAGTGAAGGGTTTCTTGCAACAATTATTTTCCCCTGAAGAGTAAGCACACATGAACCTATTGTCATGGAATGGTCAGGAGTCAGAGAACTGTTAAAAAGAGTTTAAAAAAAACACAACACCGTAAGAATAAATACCCAAGGGAGTCTTCGACACCCTCTCCCCTGGGTAAGAGGGATTATCCTGTTGACTGAAATAACATCACACGATGTGACAGTTGTGGGTTAAGTTCCACTCGAGGCAAAGTGAGGACTGTGGCCTGGGAGACAGCATCTCAGAAAGCTCTGAGGAACTACTCTGAAAAGGCAGGGGGCAACTCAGTATTATATATGATGTCAGTGAAGTGGGGATGTGCAGTCAAGCACATGTTTAGGCAGAGGCTTGTCGCCAGTCACGAGGAGCAGATGTCACCGTTAACGATATTAGTGCTTTTCTAGATCTGAGGAGATGCAAGAATTTGAGCTCATAAAATCCTCTCCTGAAAATATCCAGCTGTCTGAAGGCCTGTTCCAGCAGTATTCCCAGAGCACTGAGCGCCTCGTTCCTGGTCTCCACCCTGAACTCCTCTCAGAGTGTTGGAGGTGAGCAACTGCAGCGGCTCTTGATTTCATCGAAGCAGCGTTAGATGGCAAGTGTGAATGTGATCCAGTCCTTGTAGAGGCAGATGGCAAGTGCCGATTTTCAGTCAGCAACCCACAACTGCTTACATCTGTTGGAAACTCTGGGAAATTGATATTTTCTGAGAGTATTCTGTGTTACCACCTACACTACTAACCATATCCGTAAATTTCTGTAACCTTCTGAGAAAATCTCTCTCACTGTGACTGCAGGACTCCACCACGCCATTACCAGCCCACCATAACAACTGGAAATGAGAAAAAGAAGCTCACATTTCTTCCCTTTATCTTCCAAAATGTATTTAATTTGCTGTTTAGAAAACAAATACACTAAAACATAAGATTAAAACTGAAATGTTTAAATAAGGAAAACTTTTAAAAGATTTTCAAAAAAAGTATTATCATTATATGATTGAGAAGTGATATGAAACATATAGAATTCTTCCTGGAAGCAGAAACCTCAAATTTGACTCTGAGTCATCAAGCAGCAGTTCAAAAAGATATCACGACAAAAGTGACACAGGGCAAAGCTGAGCAGGCAAGGAAGACTTGATTCAACTTATTGCAGTGGGGGAGACAGACTGAACTCAACTCTGCTCAAACAAAAGGTGGGATCGTTTTTAAGGGCTGAAATGATCTACTGGAAGGTACCAGAGAACATTAGGGGACAGGATGATCAATGGAATGTGTGGAGCACACTGAGTTATTCCTGACTCTGCAAATGTTCTTCTCTGGGATTAGGCCATCTGTGTTTGCTAATTGGCATAGGAATTAGGCTCCTCATCTCCTACGGAGACCTGAGGATAGAGATCCTATCTCCTTCTATGTTTACATTTTAAAGGGATGATTCCCAGGTCCTTGAGAAAAGACATTTTCTGGGTTGTAAAGCTGGCAGGAAGCCGGGAAAAAAGTCACATACATTTCAAAGGGACATAGGAAGAATTTACAAGTTTTCTAAAGTAAATACTCCAAGAAAAAGGTCAGGGGCCTAGAGTCAGGAAAGACTCTGAAGTTTTCATAGGCTGAGGGGGACATTCAGGTCCTTTTAAGGGGTCAGAAGGTAGGATGTTTCATTACGTTGTTCACTGAACTCATACTGTTAAAAAAAAAAAAAAAAGGGTTACCCCCACAGAAGAACATTAATTTGTAAAAATGAAATAGAATTAGGGATAAACTCCTGCCATGATGCCTTATACATAAAAAAAATTGTAAAGAAATAAAGAGGATTCACAACATATTTATAGTAATGATCACCACATTTGCGCAGGGATTTTTCTTCAGTGTAGGTGAAAGAAATAAGGCCAACATACAAGTTATTAATTAAACTTGAGAAGGAGGGGGCATAGGTATTGACACAGAGTTTAGATTTTTTAGGTGACCTGCTCTAATCAGAGAACAGACTAAAAAAGCGAATAGACTGCCTGTCACAGAGTCAACCTCTGTGTTTCCTGAGGAATTTAGATGCAGGAGGGTTTGTAGTTGTGCTTGACGACTCCCTATTAATGACTGCTACTTCCAGCTGCCTGAGGAGGGAGAAACAGGATTAACACCTCCTTTTGATACTGAGAACTTCCAAAATGCACACAGCCACAAAGAATTCTATTTCATCACTGCATGGAAGTAGCACGCATATGCAGCGTCTGCTCTGCACCAAGGGTATCCTGCAGACATCGTCTCGTTTATTTTGCACAAAAAAACCTTCTGACGTGTATTTAATTTCTATAAACATTTTAAATGCTTTTCAATTTCAATACTTTCAGTACTTTCTTTTAGATATCCAAAAGGCCTGGCAAGGTTAAGTCACTTGGCTTATTTGTATAGAGTTAACCCTTGAACAACATGGGGGTTTGAGGTACCAACTCCCCGACCCCATACATGGTAGAAAACCCATGTATAACTTTATAGACCGCACATACTCTGTATCCATGGTTCTGCATCAGCAGACTTAACCAGCCGTGGATCGTGTGGTATGGTATTACATACTTATTGAAAAAAAATCCACGTATAAATGGCCCTGCACAGTTCAAACTCCTATTGTTCTAGGGTTGACTGTATTATTTTGCCATCAGTGAATTTGAACCCAGATCTGTCAGAATCTAAATCTGCTTGATTCTTTTCACTATACTAGGTTAACTCTCCAGTGATATAGGGGTCCTAAAATCATGCACTTTTAGAGGAAGGCAGAGAATACAGTTGACCTCTGTATCTGCACATGCAGAACCTATAGATTCAAAGAGCTGACTACACAATTTACACAAAGGAATTGAGCATCTGTGAATTTTGGTATCTGTAGGGTGTCCTGGAACAAATCCCCCATGGATGTCAAGGGACAACTGTGTAAATATGCAATGTTGGCCTCATATAAGATAGAGGCAGGACTATAAGAAATATGTATTTTTTCTTCTCACTCAACAATAAGAAAAACAATAGCACAAATGCCCTGCTAAATAACAACTGAGGTTGGGCCTCTGTGTTGGGATGTGATAGGGAATGGTGGGGACTGTGGTGCAGTACAGTGAAGGTGATCTTAACCCAGCCAGTAATCACACTGTCTGCAAAAAGATCCACTGATATAAAATACTTTGGTATTTTTTTCAAAGGAAGTCAATTATTCACATGTAAGATGAAATTTCCCAGTTCTAATTAAGAATAAAATGTAAATATTGTGCAAGCCAACCTTGTATGAGTCAAACAAAATACATCTATGAACCATCTGGGGCCCTCCCGCTGCCAGTTTGCAACCTCTGATAGAAAAACACACTCAGTATTGCACTTGGATTTCTTAAGGGCAAACAGTACAGGAAGCCAAGAGAGGCAAGAATGGGATAAATCAGTAAAATGTTTCAAAATTATCACTCTTCTTCTTCCTCTTCCAGTTATTCGACAGGCAGGGTCTAAAGCATTAAGGTTAATATCGTTTAAAAAGGAAGATAAACCCTGTTCAAAAGACTGCTTAATAAGTCAAGAATATTTATGTCCTACTCAGACACATTTTAAAAATGTGTCCTCTACTCTAGAAAGTAAAGCTAAACAAAGAAATTGTGTTGCAGTAAGATCATCCTATGTTATGAAACGTTTTAGCAGTTTTATTTTAAATGTAGTAAAATCATAGAAATGGTCTATATAACCTGATAATTCCAAGTGGGCTTTAGAAGAGATAGGTATCTTTCTCAGGCCGATTGTAATAGATAAATTTATGTATGCAGATGTAAAGTAACTAAATATAAACACCAACATACACTGTAAGGTCTCCTTCCAGTGAATTCCAAGCATTTATTTGCTGTCATATTCCTATGGTAATAAAAATGAGCTACTTTTGACATTATAGTACATTCCATTTGGGGCATGACTTATTGCCACTACTAGCTTGAGTCTCCATGATAGTAATGACAATTCAATCCAAATCTGCCTGCTGCCAACACTAATTCAACTACATGATGCTACCTCATTCTTTTGCATCTCTTATAAATCGACATCTGACACATAGTAGATAATCAAGATCAAGTGACTAAATAAATACATACATAGTAACATAAGAGTTTGTCTCCGTGTGGAAGAAGTGGGAGGTTTTTATCAATGGGAGAGGCACCACAGTAAACTGGAGTGCATATAGACTTGTAGCTAGATTTCTAAAATTTTAAATTTATGAACAACTATGATTATCTATGAACTAAATGAAGGCAGGCGATTTTTTTATCTTCCATTGGTAACCCCTTAAGATTGTGATGAGACCTGTGGAGAATGTCACATTTCAGTATGCTAGTTTTCTTTGCCCCTTCTTCTGTGTTGATCTTTTTTATTCCCGATTGCAGGTTATTTATTATTAAGCAATGCATATAGTATTATTTATGAGCTCATAGCCTGAATTACTGCTGATCCTGGTAAAGTGCTCATCTCCGCTGGCTATTAACTGGAAACATGTGGCATCACTAGGGCTAAAATGGAATGTGCAAATCTTAAGCACCAAACCACTCCAGGCCCACAATGCTGTCCCTTATAATGTTCTTCCTTTGATCAAATTTATAATGCAAGCATGAAGGCTTCAGATTCAGAATTCCACATAGCATCTGTAGAATTCAGATCTGTATATGCAGTACTAAGTCCAGAAAATAAAACAAGCCAAGAGACATTTACATCTCCAGAAGGCAATCCATCATAGAAATGGATAGAGAACTAAAGTGAGATTTCTCAACTTTTAAAAGTTTATATAGTAACAATTCTCTGACCTCTGAAGCCCTAGGACCCCCGTGATGAGTAAACAATCATCCTGCAAGTGTTACAAATCAATGGAACTTCTTCCCATGGAACTGGAACCTGACCTGGTTCCTTGTGGTGCACAGTACATGTGATGGATGGAAAGAAAGAAAGAAAGAAAGAAAGAAAGAAAGAAAGAAAGAAAGAAAGAAACAAACAAACAAACAAAGAAACAAAGAAACAAAGAAAGAAACAAAGAAAGAAACAAAGAAAGAAAGAAAGAAAGAAAGAAAGAAAGAAAGAAAGAAAGAAAGAAAGAAAGAAAGAAGGAAGGAGGGACTCAAGGAATGAGAAAGGGAGCAATTGAAGGAGGGAGGAGGATGAAAAAGAGGGAAGAAAGAGGGAAGGAAAACAATTTATATATATGAATTGATTAGATCAATCACTACAAAACACATTTTTTTGTAAACAGTAATTTGTAAACTTAAATTTGTGAATAAGGAAATTTAATTTAGTATATAACATAGATGCTACCCTATAAAGAGTTTAAGAATAAGATACAGATGTAGAAGGAAGATCGTGACATAACAAAAAGAAAATCATGAAAGAATGATTTCTCCCTGATGGTCTACATCCCGCCTTTTGAGCACAATCAAACTCTCTAGTTCGCTCTGGGTTGTTACTAGTCTTTGAGTTTATAGGCTGCCAGTAATACTCATTGGAATTCTGGGCTGCAGAGAATAGGTAAAAATGTGTGTCCCAGAGTTTCAGTTTTTTGAGAAAACATTTACTTTAAGGTTGAAAAGTTCTTAGGTTTAGGAAGAAATGAAGAAAACCCGTATCTTGGCTCTGAATTTAAAAAAAAAAAAAAATTGTGCTATTTTTCAAAATGGCAGAACTCTGTTATAGGGAAAAATAAGGCAAAGGGCGCATTTCTTTTTCCTGCAAAGACAGCAAATATGTAAGCTTCACTGGTTTCTAGAGTTCCCTTTATGAAAATAATAGCTCAATGCTGCTTCAAGGTTATATTATTTAAAAGATACACTGTATGTGAAAACAGTCTATGAGGCTTTTCAAAAACGTGTGTAAAACAGAGCTGTTTAGTTTGACAGAGCTTCAGATGCCGAGAGATTGTGTTGAATGCAAAATCAAGTTCTGAAAGTGAAAAGCTGAAAGGTAGTGAGACAGGCTTGACTCTTGACAAGACTTCAGCACTGCTTTGTCTCAAGAGGGCAATCAGTCCATCTCAGACTCATCTCAAGGGTTTTTAAGTGGTGTCTTGGGACATTTCCACTAAGAAGTTTTTTGGTCTAATACTTAAATCTCAATGGTAGACCACTGTGTATTGTTTTTTATCACAAGTGCTGTGTCATTATGCAATTCATTACATCGGTGAAATAATTCAATACTCAAATTCTAGGAGATGAGAAACATGTTAAAATGTTGACTTCCATTTAATACTCTGATACTTGTATTCTGATAAAATCTATTGGTATGTTTGTCAGTAAAAACTGTATAGAGAATGTGAAGATACAGCAAACATACTCCAGCACAAATTGAACTGAAGTCAGTAGAACAGAGATCTTTATTTTCCTTTCTTGTAACCCCAGAGCCTATCACTGGGCTTGGAAAAATATATATATATTAAACTTTAATTTATATTTGGTTTATAGATAAAGAAATGAATGAACAAAAGTAAAGACTCATAATAACTTAAAAGTATATCATGAACATATAAGAAGTCTAGGGAAATGGATTTCTAATTAACATTTAAAGGCATGCAGGTAATATTAAAAAAACGTGTTAAATCTGACTCCAGAGATGTGATGCAAAGAACTGCCCAGAGGCCATGTCTTCAAATTCAATGTCTGTCATCCCCAGTCTGATTTCTAAGGACAGAACTACCTGACCAAGAAGCATAGATTCAGTTGTCGATGTTACTTTATATTTAGAACATGTTTGCTCTGTTAGCTAAAATTCGGGTAATAAAATTCCCACATGAAAAGGAAAATTCCCACGTTGCTCTGTTCAGAGGTGGCTACACTGTATGCCTTTCTCTGAACTTGCCTTTTCTCCCACTAGATCTGCACTGTCTTGCCAGGTTTATGAGGACGTGATTTGCCAGGTCAACCACTATACGGGCCCGGGTCTCTGATTTCTGAAACCTGGGACTCCCTGAGTCAACTGTCATCCCCTGAGAATTATAGATCAATGAGCCTGTGCCCCCTTAAAATGAAACAAAATCTAATTCATGGTGGTGCCCAATAAAAATGCTGGAAGGAAAGGGAGAAGGAAGGAAAGAAGAAAAGGAATGTACTTATATGACTTGGTTGGATCAATTATTACAAAACACAGTTTTTATAAATATTGTGTTATAAAGTACCTGGTAAGGAATTTCACTTGCTATGTAAGGACTGTGCTATCCTATAAAGAGTTTAAGATCAAGAATATGATATCTATATCTCCAGCTTTTCTGTTCCTGACTATGAGACCCTGGGCAACTTAATGTCTCTGAACACCAGTATGCTCATAAATGTGATCAATGTAAACATATCTTTTTGAAAACGTTATTGAGGGAATCAGGGGAACTCATCTCTGTGAGAGTGGCTGGCCCATCATGGGCACTCATCTCTCCATTTCTCCATAATCCTGATCATCCAAAGCTTGTTGTTTCATTTGACATCCATAAATTTTCCATTTATGACTTTATATGTAAGCCAATTTGAATCTCAAGTCTCTGAAGCCCAATTATGGAAGAGTATATTGACTTGAAATGTAATCAAAGCTTTTAAACTGGATTAAAAATGGTAAAGCAGCAATAAACATACACCCACTCTGACCACAGGCATCTAATCATCCTTAAAGATAACGAGATTTACCTGGGAAGTTTATCTGGTCCATTAAGGCAATTTTTCTCTGACTAAATGTAAGGAGTTACATTTTTCAGGAAGTAATCTGTGAAAAGAAAAACAGTTTAGGTTGCAACATCTGATTGCTGGAGCTACGCTAATCTTTCAGTCCCCCAACTCCATCTGCTTTAGAATGTAGTCCTCTTTGGTGCCCGTTTTTTCCCAGTGAATGAAGCGGAAGGATGTTCTTTCCAATGTATGTTTTCTCAGGCAGTGACAAAGACCCAACGTACTAATTCCTGCCACAGCTGTGCCTTTCACATTCCCATGCCTATTTGTTACACACTTGGGTTATCTCTTACATAGCTAGGTGTGAGTGGTTCTGAGGAATATTCTCTCTATATTCATCACATAAAATGATTTTTTTAAATAAAAGCAAAAAATATATATTTAGGACAGATATGAGGTTTTTTGGGCTACATTTCAGAGTAACTTTACTGTCTATTAGCTCTTTTGGAAATTAAAAAACAAATGAACACCAATGGAGTTACAAGTGAAACTCAGACTTAAGAACTGGAAACCAGAGTTGGCAGCACAGGATAGCCATCAGTCCCAGGACAGCCTAACATTTAATAAGCCAGTGATACTTATGTGCACATAAGAGTTCCAGTTTCAAAACTTAAACAAACAAAAAAAATTAGAAAGCCAAGATAACACGTCACTAGGACCTTAGCTATGACTGTCTCTCACTGTGTCAAATCTTCTCTTAGATTTTAATTCTGGCTTCATCATTCTGGCTTGACCAAACTTAAAAACCTTAGCTGAGTGACTTCAAGCTTATCTGAAAAATGATGATGCAAATATTAATTTACAAGACTGTTGTCAAGATTAAACCAAATAAAACATGTTAAGTATTTAAATAAGTGTTTAAATGTTTAAAAGGGCAGGTAAAGTACAGTCAGAATGCTTCTTGGTAAACATGGTTAAAGTTATGTGAAATAACTATTTCCAACATGGTGGTACGTGTACTATTCAGACTAGAGAGTTTATGTGAAGAGTTGCTATCTCTGGTCTGGGATATCACCAACCGTAGCTTGGGCTTGACAGGCTTTTCTAAATCCTTTTCCTGTTTCACAGCAGAACAAATAACCCATAGTGGTTCCTTTAGACAGGGTGCTATGGATCAAACTGTGTCTTCCCAAAATTCACATGTTAAAGTCTTAACCCTCAGCACCTCAGAATGTGGCCTTACTTAGAAATAAGATCGTGGCAGATATAATTAGTAAAGCTGAGGTCATATTGGAGAAGGGTGGAATTCCAATTCAGAAGAACTGATTTCTTACAAAAGAGGGAAATTTGGACACAGGCGCACAGGGAGAACATCATTTGATGATGAAGGCAGAGATCATGGTGATGCAGCAGAAACCACAGACTGCCAAAGATTGCTATCAAATCCCCAGAAACTAGGAGAGAAGCATGGAAAAGGTTCTTCTCCACAGCCCTCAGAAGAAGCAAACCATGCTAACACCTTGATCTTGGACTTTAGCCTCCAGAACTGTGAGACAACATGACAACACCTTTATGTTGTTTAAGCCACCAGGTTTGTGTAAATTCGTCATGGCAGTCCTTACAAACTAGTACACAGGATAAGACCTCTACCTTAACTATAAACATCTTGTGTTGGCCTAGAATTATTCTACTCTTCAAAAGAAATGGCATCTCTTTGCTCTGATTCATTTTTAAAAGCCTTTAGAAAGTGTTTGTATCAGTCAGGGTTTCAGCAGAAAGCAGTCAACAGCCTCAGCTGAGCATTTTTAATGAAGGAACTATCTATAGAGGTATGGGAAATGCTAAAGGAACCCGCAGGATGTTGAGACACCCAGCAGGAAGCAATAGCAACCAGCTAATATTGCCCCCCTCAACCTGCAGGAAAAAAGGAGGGGGAAGTAAACGTCATTAAGCCTGGCTAAGAGCAGCAGTCATGAAATAAGGCTGTCAGATAGAAGCCACCACCTTAGGGGGCACAGTACAGCAAGAATCACATTGAAACAGGGACACAGTTGTAGGGAGAAAAAATGCTCTGATTTATAGAAGCTTCTTTTTAGGTGATGCCAGCCAGAAACCAGAAAGCAAAGAGGTCCCGGCAATGCAGTCAGTAGGGGTCAGCCTTCCAGGGCACACAGCACACAGAGAAGGGCAGAGGATGGACCTGAGGGCAGAGAGAGAACCAGGGACCACGATGATGCTTTTGGCTCTGAGTAAAAAATTGCCTGACTGAAAGTGGCTTAAGCAAATGTAATTATTTGTTTCATTTTTTAAAAATGTCTGATGATCGAACTTTTAGAGTTGGTTCAGCAGTTCAGTGATGTCAGGGCACTAACCTTCTTCAGGAGTCTCTTAATTTTCTCTCATGGTGAAAATAGATTACTGCATTTCCTAACATCACACCATTACACAAGTAAGTTCAAAGCCAAGAAAAAGAGGGTCAGGGAGTTTTCACTTTTTCTTCTCTTTCTTTTGCTAATATGACCATTTCCCCCAGATTTCCCCTTATATCTTACTGGCTAGATCTGGGTCACATGGCCACCACTCATCCAATCACTGGCAAAGGGAAATGGAATCATCACGATTGTCTTCAATTATTCGTCTCTTGGATCAGGTACCTCCTTCCTGTAGGCAGAGGCTGCCTATAAAATAACAGCAAACGTGAACTGAGAAAAACAGAAGAAAGCTCAGCAAGAAAAGGCAACCACCGCATCCCCTTCCTTCCAAGTCCCCAGGATCAGAGGCCCACTGTTCCCTCCCAGTACTGGCAACACCTCGCAATTCTACTCCTTCTCTTCCTACAGCGCTGGTACTATTTAAGCTCAGCTCTAACTTCTATCATGGTTGAAAAGTCAGTGGAATCCACTCCAGTCCTGTCCTTGTCACCAGTGATTGCAGGAATCTCATAGCTTCTCCCTGCCTCTCTCTGCCTGGTTACCGAACTGAGATGTGGTGTAACTTCAAAATACCATCGGCACTTTTGTCATTATCAATGTATGGTACATGAACAAGTTGGAAAATACCAAGCTGAGGGAGCTTTTCACAATAAGAACACAGATTTTGCTGAATAATTAATATTTCAAAAAATCAATGTTAGTGATAAGGTAAAAATAGTTTTCCAAAATAAGAGTCAGAAATTCTGATTTTAATCTCACTTCCTGCTGACTTACAGTGTGAACTCCATTCAAGAGGAATCATAAGCTCTCTGAGCTCATTTCTTCATCACAATATTAGGGTAGAGGGCTAATGTTACAACCACCTCACAGAATATCTATGAGCAGTTTGGGATGTGGGTGACATTCTACAATTTCAGATCTACAAATAACAGTAATTAACATTTACGCTTTTTAGCTTACTAAATGCTTTTATAAATGAAGGGAGAGGCAGATTTGTTGACTCTATTTGTCAATACTCTCAAACTTTGAACTTAACACATCTGCTTTGAGATTTCCCCCCACTCTACTGGTGAATATTAACATCCTAATACAGTGTGCCCCAGTTTCATAAAGTCCAAGCTAGCCTAGATGGGTTAGGTTTATTTTCGTATAATGAGCCAATCCCCTGATACCAGTTGGTTGCCAGTTTGTGCAGGTGGAGATCATGATGCACACTCGAAGAGCAAGACAACTCCTGTCTTCAGAAAAACCTTACACTGTTACTAGCATTCCCTCATGTTTTCTCCAAACCTGACAAATTCACAGTAGCCAAGCTTACATCTTTGATTTACTGACAATGTCACATTATTATTTTCATATTGGAGGAAAGCTAGCCTGAGAACAGTCCAAATAATGACTTATAGAGGTACATTTTGAATTCTAAAAGCTTCAGCAAGTTCAAAATGTTCTCAATTACATATTCTTAAGGTTTTCTGAGTATATACACTTCCATTTCTGCAGGACATATAATACTTTTAAGATATTAAGTTACCAGACCCCCAAAATAATGCAAGAAAGATATTTCCTTCTCAGAAAAGTCCTGAAGATGATCAAACAACACTTAATCTCCCTGCTGAAATGACAACTGATTCCTTATTTTCCACATGAAATAAACTAAGTTTAAAGAAGCAGGTGTGTCACTGCAGTATTTTCTCATCAAAAATCTACTTTAAAACTAAGGATAAAGACAGCTTTAAACATCATTTGGTATTTACAGTAGACACCTGAGGCTCTATCCTTTTCCCAATAAGCCCAGAAATATATGTGCTGCATTAGTGGAATATGCAATAAATAGAGTTTTATGAGTCCAGGGAATCTATTCATTACGTGTTTGTGAGCCTTTAGAAACATTAAACAGTATAAACATTATAGCCTATGTAATCTTCAACTGATAACTTAAAATACTAAAGTGTGTACAATATTTTATCACTAAATTTGGGCACATTTCAAAGGCTCTATGTATTCGACCTTTGCCATAAACAAATTTGCTTAATAGATATATCAGTAGAATTCATGTTTCAGAAATGTTTCTCGAACCTAACTTTCATAAAACGTCCTCCCATCATTACGGACATATAGAACAAAGACTACATACTTACCATTATCTGGATTCAATTTACTCACTGAAATCATTCTTTTCAGTCATTTTCCAGTGAACTGAGGGTGAGCCTGTCACGTGAGAATGTTCCGAATCCTTTGGAGAGGGGCTCAGACATGCCTGTGTCAGGCATCGTGGCCTGAGGCTGGAGGCCCGGCTACAGAGTTTTCTGTAGTTGGATGATCTCACTGGTTACTAGTGTCATTGTTAGAAGGGGTAAACAAATAATATTGGAACTCAGTCTCTTGAGTCTTACTTCAGAACCTTTTCACATTGTTACTAATATAGAGTTATTCTGTCCCCACCGAGGATTCAGTATGTCTTGACACCTCCCCTCTCCTTTGTCTGAAAAATGAGTAAGTGTATCACCTCAGGAAAACGATAACTTCTTTTCTGACTGTAGTAGAATCAGACTCCTCTTACTGTGTTTTATCATCAAAGGACTTGATATGCTAAAAGGAAGTCTAAATCAAAATATGGAAAAAGTGATTGTAATAAATGTGATAGGCCCATTTTTCCCTTGACCCACAGAATATGTCACCACACATTCAGAATTTGTAAGAAAGTGAAAGTTGAATAACTTAACCATACTATGTCTCTAATTAGAATGTTCCACAAAGGAAGATGCTCTGTGACCCACAATCCACAAAAATGATGCTACCAGAGCCTACCACAGTCCAGGGAAGAAGGGACCATCACTTTTTCACTATCCCAAATATTGCCAGAAATGTTCTGAGTACCTAAAGGAGGATTTAATCAGTTCTTCACTCAACAATATGACGGTTAGTACACTGAGCAAAACAGAGCTTCTGGGGATTATAATGCAATTGCACAGGCTTACAAAATCCAAAATCTGTAAGTAGGCCGGTAGACTGGAGAACCAGCAAAGAGTTGCAGTTGGAGGTCCAAAGGCATTCTTTTGGCAGAATTCCTTCTTTTTCAGGGGAGGCCAGTCTTTGTTTCACTAAGACCTTCAAGTGATTGGATGAAACCCAACCACATAGTGGAGGGTGAACTTCTTTACTCAAAATCTACTGATTGAAATGTTAATCTCATCTAAAAAACACCTTCACAGAAACATCCAGAATAAGATTTGACTACATAAGTGGGCACCCTGGCCCACCCACATTGACATAAAATTAACCATCAGAGAGGATTTCCCCAACCCATCTTCAAGTTTGATGATTTGCTAAAGAAAAAGTCACAGGAACAAGTGGAAATCTATTATACTCGTGGGTACGTTTATCATAGGAAAAGGATGCAGAAAGTCAGCCACAGGAAGACAGAGATAAGGGAGAGTCTCAGGGTCTCCTTAGAATGTGTTACCCTCTCAGTTTTCGTGTGTGACAATCTGCACAGAGTGTTGACAACCGAGGAAGCTCCCCCAAACTTCAGTGTCCAGAGTTTTTCTTGGGGGTTAATTGTGTAGACATGATTGATTGGTTAACTGCCCATGTGTTTGAACTCTATCTCACTCCTTTCTGGAGGTCAAGCCAATATTGTGTGGCCCGAGGAGCCCTTCGCAGGTCATGTCATTAGCATAAACTATCAGGTACTGTTCGCGGGGCCTGCTGTAAAGAACAAAGGCATTCCTATCATTCAGGAAATTCTAAGGGCTTGGCGGTTACCTGACAGGAGACAGAGACAAAGGTGAGACCACTCTTTGGGTGAGGCTAAATTCCCCACTGCACACTTGTTCATCTTCATCTACTTGACTCCGTTCTCACACCCCACAACCACAACGGTGTGTCCTCCACACTTCCCTGTTGTTCTCACCACAAAATGTTAGACCTAGTTGTGTTCCTAACTTCCCCCCAGCCTCATTCTAAGCTGTACTCCTGCTCTAGTTTCTCCACTGCAGTGGTGCAGTCCTTCTCTGTTCCTTTAGCACAGGACCTTGGCAGGGCTGATCCTTCAGCCATCAGTCGTTCTTCCCTCTCCTCTTTGCCCAGTTAACTAGTACTAATGCCTCTCATTTCTTTGCCTTTACTCAAAGTAGTTTTCATTCTATAATTAAAATGTTCTTTCCCACAAGATCTTCATCTGCATCCAGAAGAACTCTGGTTGATTCCACGCCTCATCATATTCCAGCATTTAGCTTTATTATATAATAAGTGTGAATTAAGAATTGTTTAACTAACCAAGGTCATTATGCTCAAATTGATTCACCCCAGTCCTAAGAGTGGGACTTGGGGAATAAACACATTCCCCTCATCACATAATCAGCACACGTTTGTGGAGCACTTAAGTGCGAAGCTTTGTGTAACTGGAATCCACGGCACACAAAACAGTGGTGATGAGGGAAGATGTCTGGAGCCATTATGTTATGTAGCTGGAAGTAACAAAGACGTAGTCTCCATTGCTAATGTGAATGATGTCCATCTTTCCATATTTCAGGGAATTGTAACTATAAGCAACCTGAGATGTTCATTCAAGTACCTAGAAGTGAACAAATATTCTTACCTTTAACTCTGATTGGAGTTTGTTTTCTGTTCAGCTCCACAGAATTAGGGAGGCACAAACTGACAACAAAACTCCCAGCAGGAATCCACACGAGATTTGGGTAATGAGTCATGCTGATCACAACGTTCTCTCATTATTTGCTCACATACACCCTGGTGTGTCATCTCAGAACACACGTGCAGAGATGGAGCAAACAGAGCCTGCTTGTGCATTTGCTTCTTTCTTTCCAACACAGATGTTTGGCAGCACTCAGGAGACCGGGCACTGCGCTAATCCCGTGCCGCGTTTATGTTTGTGTTTATCTTCAAATTTATCTAACTGGTTTAAAGCCATGAATTTTTTTAGCCATAATTACAATTATAGCACTGGGTGACATTGTGGATGGGTTACTATGTTTCCAAAAAGGTAGGAAAGTTTGCTTCTGGGAATGAATGAGTGGATGTAATGATTCTAGAAGCAACAATAGGTATCGTAAAGAACCCAAATCAGTATTTTTATGGTGGAAGTTGATTTGTTTGTTGCTGCTTTCTTTCCCTAAGTAAAAAAAAAAAAAAAAAAATCAGATTTGGAATAAACAACTAACATTTGTATAAAAGCTGGAAATTCTAAATGCATAGGTTATTTCAAAAGATAATAGATAATATAGAATTGGAGAGACTATACAGTGAATTCATCACTTAGTATAAGATAGTTTGGATTGTCCAGATATTCAAACATTCTGAAGCACATTTCCTACTTGAACTCTCTACTTATTTTTTTTAGTTATGTAAGTTTCAGGTATATAGCATTATAATTTGACATCTGTGTACATCGAAAAATGATCACCAGTATAAGTCTAGTTATCATTCATCACCATATAGTTGACCTCTTCACGCATTTTACCCACCTACAACCTACTTCCCCTCTAGTAACCACTAATCTCTTCTCTGTACCTTTGAGTTTCTTTGGCTTCATTAGATTTCACATATGAGTGAAATCATACGCTGTCTTTTTTCTGATTTATTTCACTTAACATAATAACTTCAAGGTCCATTCATGTTGTCACAAATGGCAGAATTTCATTCTTTTTATGACTGAGTAGTATTCCATTGTACATATATATTCTACCTCTTCTTTCCATTCATCCATCAGTGGACCTTTAGGTTGTTTTCATATCTTGCCTATTGTAAATAATGTTGCAATGAACATAGGGGTGCATATATCTTTTAAAATTAGTGTTTTCATGGTTGTCATATAAATACCCGTAAGTGGAATAGCTGGGTCATATTTAGTTCTATTCATAATTTTTTGAGGACACTCCATACTGTTTTCCAAAGTGGCTGCACCAATTTTTGTTCCCACCAATGGTGCATGACAGTTCCCTTTTCTCTACATCCTCTCCAGCATTTGTTACTTCTTGTCTTTTCTGTAACAGCCACTCTGACATGGTGAGGTGATATCACATTGTGGTTTTGATTTGCATTTCATTAATACTTAATGATGCTGAACATTTTTTCATGTGCCTGTTGGCCATCTGCTTGTCTTTTTTGAAAAAAAAAATGTCTTTCAGATCCTTTGTTCAATTTTAAGTCAAACTCCCTACTTTGAGTTTCTGAGTGCCTTATATTTGAAACCTCTCTCAAAGATGAAAGAACACAGAAATAAACTGGAGACAGAAAAAATAGTAAAATTTAAGTATACAAAGACTTCGGGGGTAAAGTGCGTTTTAGTAGGTATATTTTCAGAATAGCTGAAATTTTTGCCTTTAATACTAAATCACACTAACCTGTGTCACATGTCTATTATGTGCCAGGCACTGACCATGTGCTTAAGAATTTCCTATTATTTCCTTATTTTGTGGAGGAAAGAACTAAGCACCAAAAATGTTGAGAAAGTTGTCCAAATATCTAAAGTTACTAATAGCTAAAAATGCAAAATACCTGAAAGATTCATTCCAGCCTTTTAAAATAGAAATCTGCCTAAATTAGAGCCTAGGTAACTGCCTTGCCCCTGTGTAATAGAAATGTACAACTTCAGTGCCCAGCACTGTGCCTGCTATATTACATGCACACAATATTTATTGAATCATTAAAGAATTAAAAGAAAAAAATAGAAAAACAAAGAAAAAAAGATTTAAGCTTTTGTTGATAACACAGAGTTATCATTAAAATCCGTAAAATAAGAATACCTATCAAGCTTTCCTCCAATTTCCTATTTCTATATCTAATGGATACTGTCTTGGAAGAATTTAGCCAAGTGAAAAACAATAGTATTTGTAGACAAATGCATGTCGTCCAGCATGAACTTTTGTGACATTATTTAGACAACTCATTGCTGCCTCTTTTTCTTTTAACTTCCTGACTTGGAATTATTTTAGAAGAACTGAATCCTGGATATCTGAGATTTTCTGCTGGTTTTCTAGTTTTGTTTTTTTTTAATCCAAATTATATGTTATTGTTAAAGGTCAGTGGCTATCATATATTTCTCTTCTAAAAAGTGAAGTCATCCACAGCAGGAAAAGTATATATATGCAGTTGAATATGAACCTAATTTCATCATTTATTCCTTACATTCTTTTCTTATAAATAGAACTGTGTTCGGTTGTAGAAATGAATCTCTACATTTCTCTCTGTTTCTCTCTCCACTTTTTTTTTTTTACATAAAATGAGGTTTGTAATCTAAAATTAGAGACACCACAATTTTTTTTTTTGCCTTTTTTAAATTGAAGTATAGTCATTTTACAATGTTGTGTCAATTTCTGGTGTACAGCATAAAGTTTCAGTCATACATATACATATATATTCCTTTTCATAGTCTTTTTAATCATAGATTACTACAAGATATTGAATATAGTTCCCTGTGCTATACAATATAAACTTGCTTATCTATTTTATATATAGTAGTTAGTATCTGCAAATCTCAAACTCCTGATTTATCCCTTCCCTACCCTCTGTCCCCTCTAGTAACTGTAAGTTTGCTTTCTATGTCTGTGAGTCTATTTCTGCTTTGTAAATAAGGTCATTTGTGTCTTTTTTTTTTCTTTTTTTTTAGATTCCACAAATAAGTGATATTATATGGTATTTTTCTTTTTCTTTCTGGCTAGTATACTTCACTTAGAATGACAATCTCCAGGTCCATCCAGGTTGGTGCAAATGGCATTATTTTTATGACTAAGTAGTATTCCATTGTATATGTATACCACAACTTCTTTATCCAGTCATCTGTCGATGGACATTTCTATGTGTTGGCTATTGTATATAGTTCTGCTATTAACATTGGGGTGCATATATCTTTTTGAATTAGACTTCCCTCTGGATATATGCCCAGGAGTGGGGTTGCTGGGTCATATGGTAAATCTATTTTTAGTTTTTTAAGGACTCTCCATACTGTTTTCCATAATGGCTGCACCAAACTACATTCCTACCAATGGTGTGGGTGGATTCCCTTTTCTTCACACCCTCTCCAGCATTTACCATTTGTGGACTTTTGAATGATGGCCATTCTGATTGGTGAGAGATTGATACCTCATTGTAGTTTTGATTTCCATTTCTCTGATAATTAGCGATTTTGAGCATATTTTCATGCAACCATTGGCCATTTGTATGTCTTCATTGAAGAATTGCTTGTTTAGGTATTCTGCCCATTTTTGGATTGGGTTGTTGGTTTTCTGTTATTAAGTTGTATGAGCTTGAGCTGTTTGTATATTCTAGGAATTAAGCCCTTGTCAATCACATGGTTTGCAGATATCTTCTCCCATTCTGTAGGTTGGTTATCTTTTTGTTTTGTTTATGGTTTCCTGTGCTGTACAAAAGCTTTTAAGTTTAATGAGATCCTATTTGTTTACTTTTGCTTTTATTTCCATTGTCTGGGTAGACTGCCCTAGGAGAACATTGCTAAGATTTATGTCAGAAAATATTTTGCCTGTGTTTTCTTCTAGGAGGTTTATAGTATCTTGTCTTATGTTTAAGTCTTCAAGCCATTTCGAGTTGAGATACCACAATTTCTAAACAGAAAAAAAAGGCTTCCTCCAGACCTTCATGTGTGATGTTTCCTTGCTTACTCCTTTCTATCTCTTTCCCAGTAAAATTTCTGTACACTCACCCTTTTCAGAGGGGTTTCCCAGCTGATTCATGTGTCAACATGCACTAACATGTAGATTAATGATATCATTTATAATTTGAATTATTTCATGATGTCTTAACCTTTGCCATTTTATTTAGTTCATGGATATCTTAACCCATAGAAGTGGCTAATGTGACATCTAAGACATCCAAGAAGATTAGAGTGTAAGAGGAAAAGTCAGAGAATAGAACAATGGATCAGAAAGGAGGTAAGTTAGATGAACCCAACAATATGGGAAGAAATGCCTTCCCACCTAAGAAAAGTTGTCCCAGAGAAAGATACCTGCCAAAATTTCTGAGGCTGGGCACTTGTGTTTGCTGATAAACCTAGTCTTTGTTCTTTTCCACTAAAACTTTTAAATGCTTTTTTCCCCCATTTCTGGAGCCTGTTATGAATCATTTTATAGATCAAAGAAGAAAGAGAAAACTATCAGCAGTTTGTCAGATACATTAGAAAGTAGAGAAATTCTCAAGATATGCATCAGTCTAAAGAGTCTAGGAAATTACTTCTCAAAAGTAACTGCTTACCAGTGGACATTTGCCCTCCTAAATCACCAGGAATCAACTTTATTGAATCAGTTGAAGCAGCTCTTCATTTTTTTTTTCCTGTTGATCAGAATTTCATTAAGCTGTTCTTTAATGCTCCATGACTTTGTTTGCTCTGGATTTACATTACTCAACCATATCCCTTAAGCTTAATTAAGTTTGTTTGTTCATGCTTTGAGCACTTTTCTCTGTTCTGCAGCAAAATGAGGTAAAAATCAAGGGACACTCCTTCATCTGTGAAGCTGTCAGTCCATCATATCATTTCTTGAATATTGATTTTGGGAGAGGTTGTGACATTCCCTAGGTAAGCATGTCAAGTTTGTTGACAGAGAGCTCTCTACTTAATTGAATATGATGCCCATACGGGAAGTGATGGAGTATGTCAGTGATGTGTAAGTTTTCTCTCCCACTCGGTATGCAGTGGAGGGTAATGCTATTCCATTGTGTACTGACCAGACTCCATGTGCCTTGTCTTATTACTTCAGCATCTTTTTTTGTCTTAAAGACCTCAAAGCAATGCAATTACTCATCCAAGAGATGATTATGCATTAAAAAAACCTGAAGCATGAAATATCAGATGAGGATAGTCACAAATGTTTTGCCACATGAGTAATAATTTTAATTTGGTCGCCAAACTTGCAATGTAGTTTTACTCATCTGTAATATGGGAGTAATGCCCATCCTTCCTGTCATTAACTACTTCTCCACAGTGTTGTAAAGATTAATTTATGTTCTTCAATGGCTTTTCAAATAAAAAGCATAGTGTAAATGTTCGTTTCTAAAGATAGCTTTCCCTGGCCAGAGCTAGCTTTTTCCCTGATTAATGTCTAAAATGCTGCATGAGAAATAAAATTGTTCTTGTACAATAACAAAGATGTATTTTTCAGTTAGTTTTAAAAGAGGGAGTACAGGTTAACTTACACAATGTTATATGTCAATTGTATCTCACACTGAGAAAAGGGAAGGTAATTTGAGAATGTTCTCAATACTTTACAAAACTTATTTTACTTATCAAACAAATTGCTTACTTGCAAAAAGTTTAGCTACATCAGCTTAAGAAATATATTATTTAAACCATTCCTTTATAATTTAAAAGTTTTTGATAGAAAAAAATAAATCACTGATTTTCACCCTAACAAATTACATTGTGTTGTACTGCTAAGTTATACAGATTAGTCTAAAACCACTTCTTCTGATAATGTATGTAAAAATATTCTATGGAAACATTCTATAGAGTCTGGATTTTTCAAGGTTTCATTCGGTTCAAATACAGATTTAAATGATTGGTCTCTAAGTCCTCTGGCTATTTCATATCTGGCAAAATTATAAGGTACAGAGTCTCATAAACATGAGTAAAAATGAGGGAAGAAATTCCGTGTGCTGGAACCTCTGATGAAGCATTAACATTGCTGTGCAGCTAAGTTACACATCGGGTGTTAAGGGGCTCAACATCCAACAGCCTGGTCTCCCGCGCCTTCCGTGCATGAAGGAATGTCAGTTACATTTTCTGGCCCCTTGTCAGTTTTACTTCTGCGCAAATGTCTTCTTGGTCCACTCACTCGCATTCGGTCTTTTTTCTAGATCCTGCTGTAACTGGATGCATCTTAAACCCTTTATCTTGACATTTAAAGCACAGTGTCCCCAATACCCGAGAGCTGACTCGTTATCTCCACATACATGACCCTCAGGTATCTTCTGAAACTCAACATCAAAAAGTGGTGCAATAAGCACGTTCTCCTACCTTCGATATCTGTTCCTGCTCTGCCCGAATGAATGACAACACTATCCAATTAGTTGTATACCCACGTCTTACCAAGAACACACGAAGATGCCCTGAGGACTTCCTAATCACTAATTTCTTGCAGAAATTTTTATTGAGCGTGCACTGTGTATACCAAGCAGCGTGTGAGGCATTGAACAGAATGCAAACTGTCCCTGTTCTCAGGTAGCTTGCTGTCAAATGGAAGAGATACGTGAAATAAGGATAATGGCTAATCCCAAGGGCATCAGTGAGACTCTATGACAGCATTTAAGACTATGTCATCCAGGTGGGATTTCCTGAGGAACTGATGACTGAGCCTAAATCAAAAGATTGAGAGAAGAGTATGAAGGTGAAGAAGGGAAGAGGATTGAGTGGGGAGGGCATTTCAGACAGAGACAAGATAAAGTGTCCTCTTCTCCACTTTTAATCAGACCCAAATCATGAATCCATGAGCTAATTCTCCCTCTTAAATACCAGATCTGCCCACCGAGCTCAACTTCCTCTAACTCTTCTTTTACTTGCTAGTATTATTTTATCATTACCTTAATATGCAGGGGTTAATGAACTGAATGCCTGTATACCCCAAATGCACATGTTGAAAACCTACCACCTCAGTGCAATAGTATTAGGAGCTGGGGCCTTCAGGAAGTAAGTAGGATTAAATGAGATCATGAGGGTGAAGTCCCCATGAAGGGAATTACTGTCTTCATAGGAGTCACAAGAAGAGTTTGCTTCCAATCTCTACTCTCATCCAGAAGAGGCTAAAACAAGAAATTGGTAATCTGCAGCCTGGAAGAGGGCTATCACCAGAATTCAACCAGGCTGGTACCTTGATCTCAGACTACCAGACTCCAGAATGGTGAGAAATATTTTGCGTCACCTAATACTTTTTTATAGCAGCCCAGATTGACTAAGGCAGCAGGCTATCAACATTTACATATTCTCAAAATCTTCCTTACTTCTTCAAAAGTTGCTCTAAAATCTCTTATCAAAATCTAGTCCAGTCCTCACAGACTTAACCCTCTTTCTCCTCTCACTTCTCCTCTGCAAATTTCATTGTCTTCTGCCTTAAATTCTCCTTTCTTTTATAGTGGAAATCCTGATAGCTCTCAATCTTCCAAACGTCTCCAAGTGTTCTTGTTGTTTTGTTTGTTTGTTTTTTGGTGCTTTTTCTAATTGTCAAAGATGTACAAAATTTCTCATGGGGTAATGGAGAAGGAAAAGGAAGAATAAATTTCATATCTTTTATTTACTTTCTTTCCTTTTTTAAGTGGAGAGGACATAATTATATATTTCATAGTTTTATTTCTTAGTATGGCTCAAGTTTAGGCTCATATCTTTTCCTATATATTATGAGTTGAAAAAAATATTAATTCTAATTTAGAATAAGCTTATGAGTTTTATTTTATGACAAATGGTGAAAAGATGTTTTATTATAACAAAATATTTTAACCTGAACTTGAATATATTCTTGATATGGCATACCTGAGGAGAGAATCCAGACCTTATGAATGAATTACTCTAAGAAAGTGAACAGGGTTTTGCATGGTAGCCATGCAATTCTATCTTACCCGGACCTACATTCCCCATCTACTATGTTAACATTCTGACTCTTTTTTTTTTTTTTTTAAGTCATTTTGTAGTGTAGGTCAGTGACAAGTTAGAAGCAATCTTTATTTCGCTCTAGTGCTTACAAGTATTCCAAATTCATGGGAATCAGCAGCATCCTGAAATTCAGTTAGAAGTATGAAAAAGTAAACAATCTGAAAGTACACTTTTCATAGCCCATATCATCTGCATACTATCACTTAATTTTCAAAAAATCTAGTGGGATGTTTTAATATTTATCCCTAGCAATAGAAATTAAAATTCATGGAAAATAATAAATTTGCTTTATAACATACACTATCAGCAGAGGAATTAGAACAAGAATTGACTTAGCCAATAGCTAAATTCAGTGGTCAATTTTTTAGCCACTTCTCCCTCAATCTGGTATTTATATTTAATGATTCCAGTATTTTTAAATGGTTTTTTTGCCATCTGATCTCTGGGACACCATATTCCTTTATCATTTTTTCTTTATCTCACTGGCTGCTGCTTCTTACTTTCCTTTCCTCTCCCCTCATCACCATTCTGATTTCTAAATATTAGATTAAGATTAGTCTTTGGGTATCTTCTCTAACTGCACTAGATTCTTAGGTGATCTTAATTAGTCCCACGACTAAATCACCAATTTGATACTTAGAAATACTCAAATTTATGCTTCCAAATAAGACCTGTCTCCAGAACTTCTGCTTCTTGTTCCATATTTTTATAATATATAAGTATATAGATCTCAAATTAAGTGTATGCACAACACAGTATAATCTTTGCTACAGTCTGGCCCTCCTTCAGTCTTCCCCATGCCCAGTATATGGTGACTTTTCGTATTCAGTTGTTTAGGCAAAATTCTTCACTTTTTGTCACATCTAATCTCCATTATATGAAAATTTCATTAGTTTGACCTTAAAGTAAATGCAGAACAGAACACTTCTCACCACCTCCATGGCTAACACCCTCGAGAAAACAATGTCATCTTTCCCTTGGTTTGTTGCCTCCCTTGTAGCACTAACAATACTGTCAAAAAAAAAAAAAAAATCAGACTATGTTCTTTCCTTGCTTAAAGCTCTTTAGTGGCTTCCTGTCCCATAGTAAGAGCTTAATTCCTTAAAATCTCTGTGTGATCTTGCCCCCATTACCACTGTGACCTCATCTCCTACCCTAGCCTGCTCAACAATTTAACTCTAGTCTTTGGTGTTATTGCCATTGCTCCAGCACACTTAGGAATATTACACTGTCTGAGACTTTACACTTTCGTGTTTTCCTCCTAGAATGACTTCCCCAGGATATTTATGTGGCTTGCTCCCCAATTTCCTACAAACGTATCAATAAAGTGCCAGCTTTCAAACATACTTACTATGACTATCCTGTACAAAGAACTCTCTTCAACTTGCTTTCACCTTGTCCTTCCTTGGACAGGAAGAAAAAAAGGTTTTTAAAATATCGTTATTGCCACTTAACGTTTATTTCTTTTATTTTTATTCTCCCCACATTACTTTTCAACTTCATGTCACCAAGGACTGAAAACTCTCTTCATTCTTATTATTTTCAACCCCTGTTCCAATGTCTTATACAGAGGAGATTCAAAACAAGTATCTATTGAATGAATTAGCAATCCTCAAACACATTATGAACACATTAGAAATAGTAATAATAACCGTGAGTAAGAAACAGTGCATTGATCCAGGGAGCTTTGTCAAAATTCATTCACACTGTTATCTTTCTCCAATTACTCTTAAATATTGTATCAGATCCTTTCAATGGAGGAAAATTCTGACAATGTTCTCTTGATGATGCTGATTTAAAAATCTCTCCCTCAAATCTTTGAAACTCTTGGACTTCCACTAGCTCCAAACAGCATAATTGTCTTCATGGAGTTTCAAAGCCACTCAGGAAATATTTTTGACAATTAGTAAGACAGGATGAGTTATGAGATTACAGTTAATGTGACAGTTCCAAGTAAATGCTTGACGCATTATCACTTACCTGGGAGGATGTAGGTAAATGATGGATAGACTCCAAATGCCTAAAAAACTACTTCACAGTGAACTACCAATACAGAAAGGTCACAACCAACCCTCAGGGTCCCTGAGGCTCCCGTGTAAACCAGGAAGTAAGGTTTGAGATAGTGGATCTATGTAAGTATATTAGAACAGCAGTTATAATTGTGCATAAGAGACTCAGGTGAATAATAAGGATCATGTCATTTTTATCTCTGAATTGGACTTCTAATACGAAGCCCCACTTTACCTCTTAGCAGAAATTAATCTCATTCTTTTCTTTTTTTTCCTGTTTCACATCCTTTTCCTTGAAGCTGATTCTGAAATCTGTAGTCTTCATATAATGGCAAGGTATGGGATGGAGATGGAATTGCATTGTTTAATTGAATTGACTACATTTATTTAATGGAATCTGTTAATGATGGCATCCACTAAGAGTTAGATCTTTCCATATGGCCACCTCTCAGTTTTCTATCAGTTGTAATAGCTTTTTAGGTTTTGCAGGTCTTTAGTCAATCTGATAAACAGGTAACATTTTTCTGCTTCAGTAAAAATTTGAGTGTTTCAGATAGTTCTTTCCCACTCCCAATTCCCTGCTGTTCTTAAACAAATGGAGTTTGCTTGCCAAGTACATGACATCTTATGCTGCTCAGATGTTCTGTGCTCCACAACATTCTTGCCACTCTTCTGCGCACGAGACTTGTTCTGCTCTTTCTGTAATTTTCTGGGACTTCCTTGAAGCTATCCTAAATCCTGTCTAAGGATGTCACAGAATTATATATTCTTAGGGGCCCTACTCTCTGCTCTTACATCCAAAAATCCTTTAGGATTTACAAAGTTCTCCTTTTTAACCTCCAACTCTTTCCTAACTCCCAGACCAGAAAACATTACAAATCACAGGATAGATAGTCCTGCTCTAAAGTCATAATTTTATTGTATTTTCCCAATATACGTTGTGTTTGCCTGGAATCCTCTCTATTTCTCCCCACTCATTCCACTTTCATCCTTTTTTTAAAGTTCCTTTTTTTTCCTCTTTGAGATGGTAAGTACTCTCATAAAATGATGAAAGAGTGGATTGGAGGAGGTGACAAATGGTAAAAAAAAATACAAGAAACAAAAGCAAGGAAGAGAAATAATGTTTTCAAAACTCACAGTCATCAAAACTGTAGATACAGGAAGTAGAACAATGATTTCCAGGGGGCTGAAAGGAGAGGGAAACGGGAGATTGATGTTTAATGGGAACAGAATTTCAGTTTTACAAGATGAAAAAAGTTACTGTTGCATAACATTATGGATGGATTTAATACCACTGAATTGTACACTTAAGATGGTTAAGATGTGTATATCTGGGTATTTAAGTTTGAATAAAAATGCTAGCAGAAGATGGATCTGAAAAAGGCAGTGAGGTCAAAAACACATTAGTAAGAACAGTTGGAACTTAAAACTGTATAATACAAAATATTTAGCTGTGATCCTCACATTAACACTCACTGCCTCTTCTAAGCAATCTTGTAGTTGAATCACTTTATCCCCAGGGCTCCTCCCTTCCATAAAACCCTGCCTCTGATATTTCATCACAATTAGGATGTCAATGACATTGAAACCTAAGGAGTTATCCTTTCTTGGAGGCTGACACACCCAGAGATAGTGTCCAAAAGTAAAGGTAGGAAGTTGTAACCGTGGACATGCCAATGGGTGAGGGAAGCTTGAGGACCTGAGGCTGCGCTCTGTCCTCATCCCCATGATTACACTGTGGGCCTTACACCGGCTTGTTACATTAGGCATGGGGACACACTAAGACAGAAGTGAAAAAAATTTTAAGATGGTAAATTTTATGTTATATGCATTTTACCATCATTTAAAAAATAGGAATAAATGCCTTATTTTGTCAGATATAAGAGTATGGAACATTTGCCAATGATACATGGTTTCTTAATACCCCAGATCTCCCTAAATAGTACTTCCTCAACTAATCAGTGTTTTCTTTGCATAGCACCCCATACACACACCCAGTTAAGAATATGGTACCTTAGTGCTGAATTCTTAAAGTCATACTAGTATGAAAATGGTTATCAACAGCCTACTTTTCTTCAAGAAAGAAAGAAATCATTTATATAATAAAAGGATCATATGGGAAGGATCTAAGGATAAAATATAATGGAAGAGGGGTAAGGAGCATGTTCAGACATTTTGGCATAGACAGGTCTCATGCTGCTGCAGGTGTCAGCATGCAGGCCTACACAGGAGACTGAATCAGGTGTGTGAACACAAAGTAAAATTTCTTATATCAGTCAGCATGAGTAACGCTGGCTGCTATGACAAAAAAAAAATTCCAAATCTTAATCAGTTGACACAATACAAGTTATCTCTTTTGTAATCAAAATAAAACATGGATATTTCTGACTGGGCTATTTTCCTAGTGGCTGGCTTCCCAGCAGTCACTCGGCTTCAGGCTGCCCACACCTTGGGTACCACCCACCATCCTCAATGTGCAGACTACAGTGTCACTGTATAACACAAGGATGTTTACTGTCTCCAATCGGCAAGTGGTAACCTCACTTCCAACCTGATGCCAGTGAACCCAATTACTTATGTGGCTCACCTAGATTAAGAGGCTGAAACATGTAGTCTTCTTCAATGGAAATTCTTTGGTGAATGCATAGCTTTATCACTGCCACAGGACTTTATGACCAACTCTTTGAAAGACAGGAAAGGAGGGAAGAGACTTTAACAAAAATAAGCCCTCTAACAGCAGCTGTAGCTTCCAGCTAAAAGCTAGTTTGCCAGAGAATGAAGCATTAAAATGCCTGGTGGTCAGGCATTTGCCTTTTCTGCCTTTCCCACCCCTCTCTGGTAATAGCAACATCTTGGAATATGAGAGCATAATGGACAGCAGTATGTCAATAACTATTAAGTGTCAAAGGGATAGAAATCAGATACAAATGAAAAATCCTGAACTGTTGCCTAGGTTTTAATTCTAAGCCCTCAAACAAGTTTGACAGGAAGGCCATATCTTCAATTACTCATAACCCCATTTTCATACAAGAGAGTCTCCCATCTTTTATGAAGTCTCCCACCATACCCTACCCATCCTCATTACTACCACATAATCACACACACACACACACACACACACACACAGATAAAGGACAATAGAAGAAAGAAGTTGAACTTTGTGGAAAATAGAAAAGGTAGAAGGAATTTTGGAAAGAAAGCAGAGAGGAAATAGGGGTTCTGACTAATCTCTAATATTAGTGACTATCAAGAAAATATTTAAGCAAAAAAAGCAGAGGTGTGGGATTTTTCAAGTAACATTTTGAAATGAAAAATCAGCAATGAGTTGAAAAAAAAAAAAACAAAAAAAACCCAAGAGGTGATTGTTCTGATGTTCATGCTAGGATTTAAATTTAGCTTTTAAAATTTTCCTGCTCTAACAGCTTTGACATTTAAAAAAATAAAGAACTTTTACAAAGTTAAGTATATTCTGTTGCATTTAAAGCACTCTGTGTGTTCAGTAAATGTCATAATGCCATTAAATCACCTTCACAGACATGCAATTTTATCCTCTTGCTGTGGGCTCTTAATACAATGAGTGCTTCAGGGAATACAAGGTAGAGCCCGGGAGCCTGGCTAGAAGTTTTCAAATCCTTAGAGTTGAGCTTGAATTTTCCTACTGTGTCATTAAGAAAGATTCTCAATTAGTGTGGTATTTACTCTCTCTTATTTTGTTTTTATAAGATTCATCTTTCAAAAATTTCCATCTGTAAAATATATTCATTTAATTAGAAAAGTGTATAAAAATTAATACCTGAAAAATAGCAGTTTATCATATTGCTTTCATATATGACATAACCAAGTGTGTTGCTAGGCAACTGGCTATGGCTTTTGGAAAACTACATACTTTATAATAGATTACTTTAGAGGCACTTTTTCAAAACAAATAGAATAGAGTTATCTAAAAGCATCTCCTGAAACTCTATATAGAAAATGGAAAATGGTTTTTTAAAAAGTCAACATCTCCAAAAGTGAGGAGGAGATGCTTCTGTCATATAGGTACTGAAGTTTTCATTTTGCAGAGACAAGAGAGAGAGAAATTGAGATAGAGAGCTTAAATTTGTTTATAAGCATTCAAACTGCTAATGGAAATGTTAATTATAAATTATTCATTATATTTAATTTTATTCAAATATTCCTTTGGTTAGGGAAAACATTATAATCACTTGGAAAAACTGAACTAAAAAATAGATTTTTAATAAATAAACTTAAAGTAAATTTCTGAAGCCCTGGTTCTGTCTACTGATTTCCCAACTACTCTCTTATGTATAGAAATGGTTAGCAAACTAAAGGGACTGTTTTTGGTGACTAGCACTCCTCAGTAATGATTTAATTTAGTATGGAAAGGATTATTGCATTGAGTAGAAATTCAGAATACTTAATATCTAAAGTCTATTCCAAACTCAATTTTTTATGACTTTAAAGTGTTATCTTTATTCTTTAACAGAATATTTTAAATGATAAAGTGATATATGTTAGCTATAGAAATTCTGAGAAATATAGAAACACATTAAAAAAAAAGATTTATCACTCCCAATATTAAAACCTAAAAAAATTATATTTTATTATAAATCTTATTAGACATTTTCTTTTAATTTTGTTATTAATATTTTAGTATTAATCTTATTAGACATTTTCTTCTATATGTGTTATTTTAGATTATTCATTTTTGCTTTCATTTTTTTATCAATTTGATATTCTATATATCATATCATATATATAAGATATAAAATTATATATGAGATATGTAGTATATATGCATATCATATTTATAGTTTACCTTTTCCAGTTAGTTATATTGTGAGCATTTTTTCATATGTAACTTCTTTGAAATATGTTTTTGTATAAGTGAGTGACAGCCACGATATGGCTGTAACATTATTTAGTCATTTTACTATAATTGGGATCTTTCACCAATTTTTCATTATTATAAATAATGCTGCATTGAATACTCTTACTTACAAATCATGATTCACATATCTGTTGATTTCCTTAGGGTAGGTGGCTGCAAGCACATTTACTGAGTCAAAGGGTACATATTATTTTAAGACTGTAAATACATATTTCTTGTTGTTTTTCAGTAAGCAAAAGAAAAAAAAAGAGTCTACCTTCTTAAAAAATACCAATGGATAAGAATGGGTAATGCAACCTCATTGACACTAGATATTACTAGATTAAACATTACGTCAGTTTAAAGACAAAGAGCCTTTTGTGGTTTTACTGAAATTGGATATAATTTTTCTTATGGTCTATATTTCTTTCTTTTTTTTTTTTTTTTTTTGTAAATTTGGGTCCTTTGCCCATTTTTCAGTTCAAGCATTCATGCCTTTCTTTTTAATTTTGTAAGTTTTTAACCTACATTTATTGGGGTGACACGTTTCAGAAAGCTGGATTTATTTGGACTCTTTTTAGTGTAATTAAGATGGAAGTTTCAAGATATTGAAAAAGACAGAGTCCAGTCTAAGATTTTTGTATCTTACAGCAGGGACAGCTATCTATTGGAGGCTATCTAGCCAAGAATTATGTTTGAGGAATTATGTTTTAAGGAATTATGCTTCTTTAGTTCTTTTGTGTGTGTGTGTGTAGTTTTTTTTAATTGAAGTATAGTCAGTTACAATGTGTCAATTTCTCATGTACAGCATAATGTCTCAGTCATGCATATATATACATATATTCATTTTCATATTCTTTTTCATTAAAGGTTATTACAAGATATTGAATATAGTTCCCTGTGCTATACAGCAGACAGATTTTTTTTTATCAATTTTTATATATAATGGTTAACACCTCATATCTCAGACTCCCAAACTCTCAGACTATCCCTTCCCACCCTCTTCCCCTGTAAACAACCATAAGATTGTTTACTATGTCTGCAAGTCAATATTTCTGTTTTGTAGATGAGTTCATTAGTGTCCTCTTTTTTATTTTTATTTTTTTAGAGTCCACATATGAGTGATATCATATGGTATTTTTCTTTCTCTTTCAGACTTACTTTGCTTAGAATGACGATCTCCAGGTTGTTTAGTTCTAATTGTTGTCTTTACTTCTAGTGGAAACATCCTCAGTCTCTGCCAGTCAGATGCTGACTATGAAGAAGTTCTAAGGGGTGGCAGAGCCATCACAGAAAGAGCTCCAGTGCTTGTGTCACCAACTGGAGGAGTGCCACCTATTCACGAATCCCTCCCTTGATTGTTGCTTGCATGAGAAATAATCTTCCAGAATTTTGTGCTCTCTTTGCTTTAGCTGCTCTATTTCAATAATGCACTGATAATCTGTTCCCTGAGAGACATCATTTCCCTTCTTCAGCTCTCTGCAAAGGTAAATCCCAGTGCTCACTTGATCATGAGGCAAATCTAGAATTTTTTACACATAACTCATGGCCAACCTCTGAGGTCACACCAAGTGACAGCCTCAGAAGAAGGTGTTCTTACCCCTTGTGTTATTTCCCCTGGGACAGAGAAGATTGACCACCACAAATCACACACTTCTTAATCTCATTTTATTTACCCTTGTGGGATTTATAGTGATGTTTATTCAAAGTTTCTTTTCTCACCTCATTTGAGACCTTAAAAGATAGTCTCTTTTCTCTCAATAAAATTTAATGAGGAAGCAAAAAATAGACACTTTTCATAGCATTTTTTTTAATTGAAGTATAGTTGACTTACAATGTTGTATTAATTTCTGGTATATAGCATAGTGATTCAGTTATATATATACATTCTTTTTCATATTCTTTTTTATTATGGGTTTTTATAAGCTGTTGAATATAGTTCCCTGGGCTATACAGTATAAACTTGTTTTTATTTATTTTGTATGTAGTACTTTATATCTGCTAACCCCAAATTCCTAATTGATCCCACCCCCTTCACCCTTAGGTAACCATAAGTTTGTTTTCTATGTCTATGAGTCTGTTTCTGTTTTGTAAATAAGTTCATTTGTGTCTTTTTTTAAGATTCCACATATAAGTGGTATCATGGCATTTTTCTTTCTCTGACTTACTTCACTTAGTATCATAATCTCTAGGTCCATCCATGTTAGTGCAAATGGCAATATTTCATCCTTTTTATGGCTGAATAGTATTCCATTGTATATATACACCACTTCTTTATCCAGTCATCTGTCAGTGGACATTTAGGTTGCTTCCGTTTGTTGGCTATTGTATGTAGTGCTGCTATGAATATTGGGGTGCATGTACCTTTTTGAATTAGAGTTCCCTCTGGATATATGCCCAGGAGTAGGGTTGCTGGATCATATGGTAAGTCTATTTTTCATTTTTTGAGGAATCTCCATAGTGTTTTCCATAGTGGCTGCACCAAACTACATTCCCACCAACAGTGTTGGAGGTTTCCCTTTTCTAGACACTTTCTCCAGCATTTATCATTTGTGGACCTTTTGATCATGGCCATCATAGAACTTTTGAATACACTATATATTCTTGCCCCTGTTTTAATGTTCTATCTTCTGGGAGCTTTTAAATGCTATAGACAAATAGTTGCAGTTTTCTTCCCCAACTTTATAAATTGCCCATGGGAAAGGCTGCATGGTAGGGTGAGGCTCTTCAGTTCTCTTAAGGAAGATTTGGCTGGCTGTCTCTCAGAGCTACTGGGAGCTATGATAAACTATGTATGTAAATGTTTACATGTCAGATACATGAAAAAAAAAATACAGTGGTGAGCTTTTACAATGACTTTGATTCCCTGGCTTCACATTCTGTTTCTGAAGATCTGAGATGAGTCTTGGCAATACTCAAGCTTAATAACTTGCCCAGATAATTCTGGCTGTACTTAGTCTTGGAAACACATGCTTAATGTTTTGAAAAATCAGTATCAAATAATTAATTATAAATTACTGACTTCTACTATTAATTGAAAATTGCCCTCTGGTTACTCCTTCCTTACTCATATTTTTATTGCAATAATTTTCTTACGAATTAATAATATTTTTGATTCAAAATTCTGTTTGTTTTATTATGTTAACAATAATTGTTTCTATGTTACTTCTTCCTGGTTTCGTGGCTCATTAAAAAAAAAAAAGGTTTTATACCATGAACTTCCCTTCTTGAAAAATTTATTTTGATGCATGTTTCCATTACCTGGATATATCTTCTAGTAATTTTTTCAGGATGACTACTTAGGTGGTATAATTTTCATGTCCTTGCATGTCAAAGAATCTCTTTCTCCTGCAAATAAATTATGGCTTCGGAAGGTATAGGGTTCTTAGACCTTAATCTTTTCTTTCAAAGCTGCTGATGTTGCTGTATTGATTTCTGACCCTTAATGATCAGGAGAAAAAAAAAAAATCTAACACCAACCTCATTATATCCTTTGAAAGCAACCCATCTTTTCTGCTGGACATGCAGGGTGTCTATTTTTACTAAATTTGCCTGGTACTCTCTGACCTCTTTTGATCTGATGTCTCAAGTCTTTCCTCAGATCAGGAAACTTTTTAAACTTTTTAAAGTTGATGATCATATTTCTACCACCTTTTTCTGTTCTTTTTTATTCTAATTTCAAATAGCAATATAGTGGTTCTTCTCATCCTTACCCAATATTTTTCAGATCTTACTATCTAAATGAATACTTTTTCCTGCAAAATCCAATCAAATGATGATTACCTCTATTTTTAAATTTTATCATAATTCTCTTTACATAAGTACATTCTTTTCTGATCTTAGTTTCCTCTTTTTAAATTCCAGTAGTCTAGATTTTGTTGTAATTAAAAATTATACACTTTATTAGGTTCTGCCTACCATTTTTTTGTGAAGCCACTCCATAGCTCCCGAGTTTCAATAGGTTTGTATCCAGTTTTCCTGCTGCTCAATATTTCTAAGGTCACATTATGTGTATGTATTGTATTCAAGTTTAATTTCTATCCCCCGTCTGTTGTTGAATCATGAATTTAACAGAGGTGCTTCCCCTTTTATATACAAATGTATCCTTAATAAAAGCCAGATGCATACATGCCCTTGCTGTTGTCCATGACAAATCTAAGAGAAGAATTACTGGAAACAACCACTCTTTTTTCACAAAGTATGTAAATTACTCTTTTATATGCTTATGTTGATAATTTTGATAAACTTTCCAATATATATAGAAAACCATTTAGGAACAATCCTTGAGAAGCTTCTCTGAATTTTTTATAGTAAAAGACCAAGGCATTATAGGTAAAATTTGATAAACTGAGAAAAATATGTAGCTATTACAGAAATTTTTATGCTCAGGTACCAAGCACCTAATTCAAATCCTCTTAAAAAATCAATATGTTGCAGTTCTCAGCTCTCCTAATGATTTTTAGACTTTACATAAAGGATTTTACTTACATATAATTTGTTTGCTTGCACTTATAATTGAATAATGATTACTCTTCAAATAATATTTTCCTCTAAGTATTTATTATTATTAGATTTCTTTTTAAGCCAAAAGTCACATTTAGAAGAGCCAAGTGGACCCCTGAATGGAAGTCCCCAGGGGGGGTCAATAGTGAGTGGTGTATGACTTGCTGCCTATTAACAAGTTTTCTAACATTAATTATGCATGTCAGAAACTCAGTGTGTGTATTAGTCAGGGTTCCCAGAGAAATACAACCAGCAGGGTGTATATTTATATAAAAAGGTTTAGTATAGGAATTGGCTCACTTGAATTTAGAATCTGACAAGTCCCAAATTTGCAATGTGGGCTGGCAACCTGGATACCCAGGAGAACTGATGCTGACGGTGTCTGCTGAGAACTGCCCCTTGTTTCTGGAGGAAGCCAGTCTTTTTTCTATTCTGGCTTAACTTTAGCTGATTGGGTGATGCCACTCTGCCCATGGAGAGCAATCTGCTTTACTCAAAGTCTACCCACTTAAATGTAACCACAACCAAAAACACACTCCAAGGTAACACATAAAATGAACCATCTCACTATCACAGAGGAAAAATCATGATTTGGAGTCTAAAGACCTTAATCAATTTATTTAACCAATTTAAGTCTCCATATACTTCTTTATAAAAGAAAAATAATAACATAAATTAAGTAGTTACAAGGACGAAATAACATGACACATTGAAGCACAGGATGCAAGCTAGAACTGGGTAATTAACCAGAGTCAGAAATTTTTTCCTGTGCTACAGAAAGGAAGAAAAGATACAAGTTGATCTTTGGAGGATATGGGTGAAGAATCAGGAGGGGAAACATAATATTAGTTGATTCTCTATAGGTTTCCAGTTTACTCTCTCATCTCATTAATTTCATATTATGGAGCTGGGCAATTTCTAAATGAGGCAATATTACATTGGCTAAGAACAGTGATGCTTATGCAGACAGCCCTGGGTGTGTGCTCAAGCCCGGCACTTACTGGCGCATGGACTTGTGCAGCCACATGACCCTTCTGAGCTTCAATTCCTCATCTGTGAAGGCAGGAAGTGCTTGTCCCTCATAGAGTATTATAAAGATTTATAAGATTATGCATGTAAGCACTTGACAAAAGGCCTAGCATACAGGAAGAGCTGAACAAGTGATAGCTTTTTTATTGTTATTATAAATGTTAGTAGTTAGGCCCTCCTTATTAAATTAGCCCAAGAAATTACATAAACAATTGTTAATGAAAGCATATTGAGGATACATATCTATTAAAATACTACAGAAACATGGAAAAATTATAAAACAGTTACTCTGATTTTTTTACTTTATAAAAACTTACTTTCCAAAGGAGTTATTTCATATCAACTCTAAAATGTGGTAGGAAAAAAAAAAAAAAAAAAAGAAAAACACGAGATGACCCCTGCTACTAGGTATCAGTATCTCATGGGAAATTTCACTTAAATCTGTACAACCTCTAGGTAGTTAACCTCTGTTGAATTTAAAGAAAGTGTTTCATCAGTTTTGTTTCTGAAGATTACTAATAAATAGAGAAACAGAACTTAAATCCCAAAATATGGCATTCTCAGGGACAAGATTCCAAAAAGTCATAAATCAAGTTAACACTTTGCTTTGTTTCATTTCCCATCAACAATGAAATTTTGCACTTAACTTATTTTAAATTGTCAGTATGTGGTGATGATATACATACGTGTTTGTAGGAGAGGAACAGTAATTCTACATTAGGTTAATAAGTTATTGGAAGTCAAATCTGATCACATCAAATCACCAAAGAAACAAAACAGAGACAGAAATTTCAACATGCAGAATTGAGTATGAATCTGCAATTAAAAGGGGAAAGTGATGAACAAATGTATCAGAAGCAATGTTCACAAACCTTTTCAAAAAGTTTGCCTATGCAGAGAACAAAAATAGTGGAAATAGACCTCTTATCTCTAGAAAACACATTTGTTAGGCTTAGAAACAAGATATAAATTATGTATACCATTGCTGCAATGAAAAAAATGCAATTGTTGCTTAAAAATTCATTAAATTGTAAATAAATTTTAGTTAACCCGTGAGTTGATTATTTATCTCAGGAATTTGTCTGGGAGGATTTGAATGCCTACGTGGTGAATAGAACTAAGATAGGCAGTGTTTTGACATTTTATCCAATGTGAAGGTGGAAATCACAGAGACAGAGAATGAGAGAGAGAGAGAGAACTACTTAAAAGCAGGCCCCAAAGCCAAGGCTGCACAAGAAAAATCAGGTAGAAATTGGAGTAATGATTTCCATGCCTTTTAATCTAATAAATCAAACCACAAAGCGCCAAGTAATCTGATGTGTGGACTTTCAAGAGTAAACCTAAAAAACTGTCCATTTTAAGAAGTGATTTTGAGCGATTTGAAGTTGCATCAAAAATGAAAAAAGATAGCAATTATCTGAATTCTTGGGTGTTGATTCCAATTCATGGCAGACTTCTAGCTGTGTGAAGTAATTGAAATGGACTGTCTATTTTTTCTTTCTTCTCTTTCTCTTCATCATATAACAAGCTGGTTGCCTATTTTTTTTTCCAGTAGCTAAAACCAACGTAGTAACTGATGATCTCCTCATACACTGAAAAAATTACCTTATCGCACTCCATTAATATCTGTCCATCTCTAAAGTGGAAAGAGATCCAGTGGCTTTAAAGTGCCAGACTCTTCTGTGATGCAGGCACTTGTCTGTATCAGAGTCTAGAGACTGTAAGGATAAAGACAAATTAAAACTAAGGTGCTTATCATTAAAAAGTCCACAAATGACAAATGCTGGAGAGGGTGTGGAGAAAACGGAACCTTCCTACACTGCTGATGGGAATATTATTTGGTGCAGCCATTATGGAAAACAGTATAGAGATTCCTTTAAAAAACTAAAAATAGACTTACCATATGACCCAGCAATCCCACTTCTGGGCATATATCCAGACGGAACTCTAATTCAAAAAGATACACGAAGCCCAATGTTCATAGCGGCACTGCATACAATAGCCAAGACATGAAAACAACTTAAAAGTCCACTGAAGATGACTGAATAAAAAAGTTGTAGTATATTTATGCAATGGAATACTACTCAGTCATAAAAAATAAAATAATGCCATTTGTAGAAATATGGATGGACCTAGAAATCGTCATTCTAAGTGAAGTAATCCAGAAAGAGAAATAAAAATACTATATGCTATCACTCATATGTGGAATCTAAAAAAAGAAAAGAAAAAAGAGGATGCTAGTGAACTCATCTACAAAACAGAAACAGACTCACAGGCATAGTAAACAATCTTACGGCTACTGGGGGCAAGAGGATGGAAAGGGATAAATTTGGGAGTTTGAGATTTGCAAATGATAACCACTATATATAGAAATAGACTAAAAAAACAATTTCTTCTGTATAGCATAGGGAACTATTCTCAGTATCTTATAATAACCTTTAATGAAAAAGATTATGAAAAGAGTATACAGACACATACACACACACACAACTGAAACATAATGCTGTACACCAGGAACTGATACATTGTAACTGACTATTTCAGTTAAAAAAAAAAAAGAAAGGCTTAATTACCCTGTTGAAAATGAGGAAAGACATCTCTTTCTTTTTTCTTAGAGCATTTATCTTAGAAAACTTTTATGTACTTTTTCCTCTCTTTGAAATGTATACAAGTCCCTTTGAAGACTAGATAGGCCTTTCGTCAGCTCTCTGACCTAGGTCTTTCTCAAGGCCATGAGACCTATGTCTTTGAAATGCAGTAATTAGAAACAGCACCTCTACATCCCAGTTTCCGTGTGAGGCAGGAGCCCAACTTCTATGAGTGCCTTGCTCCAAGTTGCAAAACTACCTCCTGCCATAAGATATGAGAGTTTGTTTTTTCTCCAGATAAAGGCAGTTAGCTAACACAGGTGATCATCCCACTTACCAGGGACATTTAAGATGAATTATGTGCGACAAATAGTATTGTGAAGTCTTTTCACCTGAGGACCTGTTACTGTTTATTTTAGAACATGTATGTGAGGGGCTATACCTGCTTGACTCTATAAAAGAGTAAGATTTCTTTCTGTCTTTGCAGTCTCTGAGAGGATTGTCTGATGTGTGTCACATTCTGGTTTAATGATTATTCAATAATAAAATTGTTTTTTTCCTCTACTACGTCTGTGGAGAGGTTTTTCTGGGTTGGGAGATTTTGTTTCTAAGTACATTTCCCCAACAAGATCCTCTCATAATTTTGAGTAGGAGATAGGGCAACATACCTAACTAGCCTATACAGACTTTTTATTAATATACATATATACATTTTAAAAGCATTTTCACTGACACAAGTATCTAATCCAGAACAGTCCATTTTCTTCACCAAGATAGAGTATCAATCATCTCTTTGGATATTTCATTGAAATATTTTCTTTTCATCCCCTGCTTTAATTTAGAACAACCTATCTAATTTATTCTTAAGGAAAATTGAATCTCTGCTGTTTTCTATTCAGTAAAAATTATTTTATTTCTATAAAATAGAAACATAATCTGTTGACCAGCTTCATAATGTAGTCCATAGTGGTAACAATAAATATATAGTCAAAATCAACAGTTTGTTGTTAAATTAGAGTTGTGTTCCAATCCATGCTCCAGTAGAAGGAGCATGGTCAACCCAAGGTAAGAAGTCAAAAAATAAGAATGCTAGAAGAGGGCAGAAACAGGCAGCAAGAGATAAAACTTAAGGAGAAGCAGTATCTCCCCTATAGTACTGAATTTTGAATCATGGAGGATAATTAATATTAATTCCTTATCCATTTCTCATTGGCTAATGTCTGGAATTGGGGCCACTTATCAAGACTTGACTATAGAGCCTCGTGAACTTAGAAGAAAGAGACACCAGGAAAGAGTAAAAAGGAATTAGGGTATAGTAATGTTCCATTAAAAAACAATGTCTTTGGGATATTATTTCTGTTGGAAAATATCCACTTAATTTCATCTTTAAGCCAGTGTCATTTGGAAGCTGACAGATTTTCTTGGTAAAGGTGAATTGTGTTTCATTTTGATAGTTGTAACATTAATTTTTCAAAGAATGTTTTTCAACTATTGATCGGGTTTCAGGGAAAGTGAAGCCTGGTTCTCTCTCTGTATATGCCCATATTTTTCTAGACATTATACTTTCTACTTTGTATTTTCAGTTGTTTGTAGCAATTTATTTTGAAATCTTTGAAGGCCTAACAGATTTTGTCCTTTTAAAGTTTTTCCACTTCCTCTCTTGTCACATCAAACATGCTGGAAATTTTTAATAAAAGATGAGTATATCATTTTAAGTCTTCTGTTTCACTGCAAAGAGATAATGCATACTTTAGAACAAAGTATCAACTAGCACAATATGTTGTGTGTCCTGACAAAACATCAAGATTGAGGATTCCACTGGAGCCGGGGGGTATAATAATCCTGCATCAAGAAATCCTGGCTCCTCTCCTGATGTGTCAAATGGGGATCAAGATGCTTAACTTTTTTTATGTTTATTCCCTCTTTGATGGAAAAAAGAGTATCAGTCCTTGCCTGGTTTAATCACAGGGTTGTGGTGAAATGCATATATGCATATGAGATAATATTAGTAAGCGCATTTAAAAAAAAAAAAAAAAACTAACACAAGGTTATTGCAGTTGTAAAAACTTCCCTCACCCTAACACCAGCTAATCCAAGAGAAGCTGCAGAGAAGACCAGCTCTCAGCAAAATGGGTAGTTAGAATTATATTTCTTGCTGACTCTAAGAAACCCAGTATGGTCCCGTATACCACCAAGGCCTCAGTCCTGGAGCTGTGATCTAAGCAAGCCAAATTTGCCACTGTTCTTTTGCCCCTCACTACACATCTGTCTTCACCTTGAAGTCGTTCTTACCTCTGGAAAAAGACTCAGTCAGCACTAGCAGATTCCTCCTTTTGTACTCATGGGCCATATCGATGACTAACTCTAGAACTCATTCCCTCAGAGCTCAGTGTCAGAGTTCTTCAAAGCAAAGCACAGTGTACACCCACTACCAACAAACAGAGATTTGCACACAAGATATCCGCCACTTTTGAGCTAGAGCTAATTATTTCTACCCTCCCAGTCATGATGTATAGGTTTTAAGACTGGCCTTTAGGAGGCAGTGTCTTTGCTGTGGAGGTCACTTTTTTAATGAAAACTGGGACTTGAACTGGTTAAAATAGATTGCTTAGAACTAGTGTGAATGAAGAGCAAAGTAAGGTCAGGAACAGGTAGCGGCTGCACAACACAGTGGTCTCTGGTTCTGCTCTTCTGTAGCAGGACCTTACACGCACAATTAGTCAGTAAAAGGGAGCCATAGAGAAAACAATAAAAACAAGGTTTACGAGTTAGGATTATGTCTTTTATTTTGAGAACAGATGGGAGGGGGAACAGGGACAGAAGTCCAGGGTGCATATGTGATGAATGGCACAGGAACTCATTTTATGGAAGTGAGATTTAAATCTTTGAGTCAATGACTGAGAAAGAAGGGAGATTACATTGGGGCACAAGGAATACTTGAGAACATTATGTTCATGTCTTAAGGAGAAATTGTCTCCTTTTCTAGGTTTCACGAGCAGTGTATATAGAAATACCTGAGAAAGCACTACAGCCCAGTAAGAGATCCAGGCAAGGGAAGGGTGGGCTCCACTTTTCTATTGCTGCATGATGACCCATTCCACAATGTAGTGCCTGAAACAAAACCACTTCTTACAGCTCATTGTTTTGTAAATCAGGAGTTGGGTAGGGCTTGGCTGGGTGATCCTACAGTTTCCTTTGGCTTCACTGATCACTCCGTTGCCTGGGTGAGTCTGGAAATTCAATACTGCTGAGATGGCTGGAAGGCTGGCTCACCAGGTCTCTCATTGTCTCTTATCTCAGAGCTTCTGCACATGGTCTTTTTGAGACAGGATGGAAGGGGGCAGGACACAGCCAGTCAAGGAATGCTACAGCAATTAACATCAAAATGGTGAAAGATTCAACCCCCAGTAGGCCTTGAGGCTCAGGATGGTGGGAGATTTAACTTCTAGTAGATCTTGAGCTTCATTATACGCTCACTGTAATATATTAACATAGTAAATAATACGTCCACATGCACCATGGCAGTCCCAAGGCTAGCCACAAAAGGTCAAAGAGTGGGAAATGGCCAACTTCCTGGGATCCCAGCCTCCTCCCCAGGCTAGTTAGACTGGTCCTTCCCCTTGTTAGCATATGAAGCCACCAAGCCCATAAAAACTAGCAACATGGCACCTCGTGGCCACCCCTCTCTCTCCCTCTTCAGAGACGGCCCGCACACCGTCTATGGAGTGTGTACCTACTTTTAATCTGAGCACACAACCCCCACACCTTGTGGCCTTTCTCTTGCCTTTCAATGTATCTCTCTGAATAAATCTACCTTCACTCAACTGTGGCTCACTCTTGAATTCTTTCCTGCTCGAAGCCAAGGACCCACGCTTGGCGGGGCACGTCCCAGGGGCTCAACTGAAGCCTGGGACACAGTCCTTCTCACACCCCACATCCGTTTTCCTGCATCATCTCCATCCAGGTGGCTGGACAGCTTCCATGATAGCTTCCAGTGTCTTAAGGTCTGGGCCCCCCAAATAGCCTAGTGTTATTTCCCCTGTATCCTAAAGGTCAAGTACTCACAGATTATAATTCAAAAGGAAGAAAAACAGATTCTCTCCCTTGAGAGGAGACGTCTGAGAGGATCTGACTGTCTCACCTGTGTCTTTACCTGTTGGAAGGATTTTTAGTAGCATCATATCTTAACTCATCATTGGGAAATCACAGGCTTCAGAAAAATTACTCTTTTGTTCTTACTTTTGTTCTTTTTATGCAGTCAGTAGGAAGAATTCCTAATTTAATAGTCAGTTTTAAGTGGATGGCTTAAGTGATCTTTTTTCTTTCCTTGTTTCAGTTAATATCTCTCACCCTCCACATTATTATCCCATAACTTCCTAAACCAAAGCCATCTGTTTTAAAAGTACCAGTGACCCAGAATGACTTTTTTGGCACAGATCCATTTTACATAAGAAATGATCTGCAAAAAAGTTCCCTAGACTACGGGCAATAAGATATGTTTCCTTTTTGGCTTTATTATAAGTGAGAATCAGTCTTTTAACCTCTCTGATTCTTGTGTGGATAATAAGCTCTCCTTTATCTAAAACTTGGAATTGTAGCTAATTAACAAAGTAACGTGTATTAAGGTTCTTTGACTTTTATGTATGAAGGAGTATTATGATTGGACTCATTAAAATTCCAATTTCAAACATTGTAAATTAACATATGCAACTTCAAACGATATGTTAAAATGTTAAAGTGGAAAAATACATGAAAAAATGTTAACTATGATGTACTTTTGATGATTTTATCTTATTGTTTCCAGTTCAAAACTTTTTTCTTTTTCTTTCTTTCTTTTTTTTTTTGATTTATGATGGTCCTTTAGATTGTCTCATCCTTCTGATTTCCCAGGATCTCACCTTTTCCAAGGTTACGCCAAGAGACTTGACCTTATTTGACTTACTCTCTTCTTTCCCCCAAAATTATATATAGCAACTTCATTTTTAGCCTAATAATTAAGTCTGAATTATTTTCTTACATTAGGGATCATAATTACTGATCTTTCCTAGTTCTATTTATGCACATGAAAGAATTTTATTTAGGGGGAACATTTTCTTTAATTAAAGGCGACTGAGAAAGAAATGTCAGGAACTGATGGTCCAAGGCATGGTGTCACTTTCAATTCATTGTGGACACATCCAGTAAAAAATTATAATTGGGAAATGTTTTCCAAATTGTTCCTTAAATGTTAGAAAAGTACTCTTAAAGAACATAATTATTTTCCTTCTTAAGATTAGGGCCTCTTTCTGTTCTAATCAGAGAATACCGAATTCTAGACAGTCAAAATTTTTCAATTTCTTAGTACTTCAGACATCAAAAAGATTACAGGTATCTCTAGTGTGCTACCTCACTGTTACTTAAATCCAAAAGTGGAGAAATATTATCATAATTGTTTAATAGGACATGTAGTAATTGGCTGGGTATGTGGCAGTGAAATAGGACTAGAACACTCTTTCCCTAGATGTCAGCATGGTACCTCCCTCACGCATGTCAAGTTTAACTCAGTTGTCACTCAATGAGACCACCCTGATCACTCTTTTTAAAATTGCAACATTCCGTACATTTGCACATAACCTCTCCTCTCGCCCTCACTCTGGTTATACACCCAGGAGTGAGATTGCTGCATCATATGGTAAGTCTATTTTTAGTCTTTTGAGGAATCTCCTCTCATTATAGTTTTGATTGCATTTCTCTCATAATTAGCACTATTGAGCATTTTTTCATGTGCCTGTTGCTTTTTGTATGTCTTCACTGGAGAACTGCTTGTTTAGGTCTTCTGCTCATTTCTGGGTTGGGTTGTTTGTTTTTTGATTATTAAGCTGTATGAGCTGTTGGTGTATTCTGGAAATTAAGCCCTTGTCAATCACATATGCACATATTCTTGGTCTCTCTTATTCTGCTCTATTTTTTCTCTTTTTCCATGGTAGTTAGCAAATTATAATACCCTATATATTCAACTCATTTATTAGAGTTTATTGTGTTTTCCTGTTCTTTCTATAATGAAGTGTCATGAATGCAAAGGTCTTGTTTTATTCACCTTCAGGCCCTTAGAACAGTGCCTGGCACAGAGCAGGTGCTCAGTAAATATTATTGAATTATTGAAGAAATACTAACTAAGCTTAATAATCATCAATAGATTATGCATTACAAAAATATAAATGTCAAATCAATAAGTAAATTATCACAAAGATGGTTATGAATCTGTCAAATAAACAGTTGTTAAGTGGAGCACAGGTGCCAGGTGGCAAGCCAGCATTCTACAACAGACCACAGGAGAAATTGAAACAGAGATGCTCATTACTCACCAGTCCAAGAAAAAGTATACCTCGAAGGGCCACACAGGGAGGCCAAGGCAGAGTGCAGACAGAGACAGAAAGGTAGGAGCTGGGGCACATGCATTTATTAGGGTCCGTGGGTGGAGTGTTTTGGGGTTCCTGGGCTAGGGCCAACCTGGACACTTCCAACCAAAAGAGCAGGGTTTTGGTAAGCCCCATGGGAGTCTTATTTAAGGTGCATATAAGAAATACAGATGCTGGGAGGCAAGGGAGACTGTTGATCACGAAGACTGTTGGGGAAGTCACGTCAAGGACTTACATTTGCCTGCGTCTCTGTGGGCTGCTAGCCAGAGCATGTACTTACGTGAGAGGATATATCAGTTTAAGGTCTCTGCAGGCTACTTGGTCCAACAAAATAGATGCCAAGGGAACAATACCATGGGGTAGCTTAGCTAAACTTCATCAAGAACATTTTATTTTTTGTTTTGATCTTTAATGATTATTTTCAAGATTTCTTAAAGAAATTGCTCATTGCAAGTTTGGAAAAGACAGTATAAAATATGAGCCTGGGATATCTTTTATCTGAAAGCAAGGGATGAATAAAATACAAATTGGGTCATATCTAAATGACATGCAATCCAATGTACTGGAGATTCCATGATTCTCGGAGGCAATCATTTGAGGATTCAGTAAGAATACTGCATTTAACTTCCAGTCTTAGCTCTGACATGCAAAGAACTTGGAAGTCATCACTTTCATTCTTACAACAAGAAAAAGTTATACTAACTGAAAATCAATAACTTTTCTTGAAACTGTCAGAAAACTGAGGTTTGAGAACAAACTACAACCCTGAGATCTGTAGAGAGAGGTGAGTCAGAGAGTCAGCTAAGATCTCCTTACCTGTACAGAAGCTTCTGAAACACAAACTGGTAGGAAGACTTAAATAGTAATTTTGACAAATTGTTAGAAGCTCCGTGTTGGCCAGTGTGAGAATTAAAAGTTCTTGGGGGCCATAATTTTAGGAAGGACTCCACACTTGCACGGATATTACCATTGAGAAACCCAAAAGTTCTTAAGATGAACACCCAAGAAAGGTCTTCTAGTTTTAGAAGAAGAGAGAAAGAATAATCTTTGTGAAATATGCTTAGCACTTTCTCCACAACAAGGATGTACTTTCTAGGGAAAAAGACTTTACCAGAGGACCATCCAAGCTGAGGAAGGGCATTTTTCCCCCTCAAGTCTCTTCTAGCTTTCCCGTCTCATAAAAGTAGGAACAAAACATAATAAACAAAGATCAGTTCTCCAAGGAAATTGAGAATAAGACTTGAGTCCAGGAAGAGAGTAAAGAACAGGAGAGAAAAATAAGCTACTGGAGAAACAATTATAAAGATCACAGCCCAGAGACACATGTCTACAAGAAGACGTGTGTCTATAACATTAAGATTATAGAATTCTTCCTGTTCCTAAAACTTCACCCACCCACCAACAGAGCTCTGCTATAATAGTAGTGGATTATGCTGGAAGAGCTTCAAGACACAAACCCTGTCTCAGGAGGAGTCTGTAGGGTAGCCCAGCATGAAGAGGAACAGCATATACTAGGACGCTAGAGGATGTGAAGCCTCTGATACCCATGGTGACAGAAAATATAGCCTAATAATGAGGGCAACATCAATCCTCACACTAAAGGCTTATGTATCTCTGGTCCTATTACCTGAGATAGCATGTCTAGCTTTCAACAAAAATGATAAGGCACAACAAAAAGCAAGTAAAATAGAGAATGAATAGACAAATCAGGCATCAGAATTAGACTCAGATATGACATGGATGTTGGAACTATGAGACAAGGAATTTAACGTAACTGTGATTAATATGTTATGGGTTAATGGGAAAAGCAGACAACATAAAAAAGAATAAAGGTAATCTAAGTAGAGACAGCAAATTTAAAAAAGAATCATAAGGAAATGCTAGAAAAATTTTAAACAGTGACAAAAATTAAGAACGTTTTATAGGCACATCAGTAGATTGGACAGGGCTGAGAAAAGTCAGTGAGCTTAAAAAATGTCAATGGAAACTTCCCAAAAAGAAATGCAAAAATAAAACAAAATTTAAAATAAATTTAAAAACCCTAGAACAACGTCAAGAACTGTGGAACCTTTTATAAGTTGTGACATACTCATAACTGGAATCTCAGAGAGGGATGAATAAAGAAGAGAATATAGAATAAATGTTTTAAACGATAATGGTTAAGAACTTTTCAAAATTGAAGACAGACACCAAATCATGGCTCCAAGAGGCCCAGTAAACACCAAGCAGGATAAATGCTAACAAAACACACATAAGTATATCATATTCAGTCTGCAAAGACAAACAGAAAGTAATGAAAAAAGCCAGGTAGAGGGAAATAATCTTATCTATAAAGGAAATTATGCAAGCAAGAAGAAAACTGAAAGAAATACTTAAAACTTGAAGGGAAACACACACACACACACACACACCCCAACCTAGAATTCTATATCCAGCAAAATTATCTTCAAAGGTGAAAGTAATAAAAATTTATTCAGACAAAAACTGAAGGAATTTATTACCATCAGACCTGCCCTGCAAGAAATGTTAAAATACTAAATTTTAAAAAATGAAACACATTAAACATTTAAAACCCATTAATTCAACATGCTGCCTTCTCCCAAACACACACACACACACACAAACAAAACACATGGGTCTCCATTGAAAGCTACCAAGAAATGAACTCATTATTTTGAAAACTCAGTAATAAAGTCAATGAAGCAATCATTTATACTGCCTTTTTTGAACAAACTGTATTTTAAGATAAGAAAATAGTTGATGTGTGAAAATTCTTTAAAGAAGTATTCCAGTTAATAAATGCAAATCCTGCCAGAATTGCAAAATTTTCCATTTCTTACTACCTAATGAAATGATGAAGCTTGACAATAATGATCTACTAAATACTAACTTTCAGTTGACAATTTGACAAAGAATTTTATGAAAGAAGGATCACAGTGGCATGATCTAAAACCACGAATGAGCTGAAGCATCACTAAAGTGAGACAGCCATAAATCCTGTGATCCTGATAGGATGATCTACAAAACAGTCTTCCCCTTCCCATAAATTGAATGTAAGTCTAATTAAATTTCTAGATCTAACTAGCAGTGTGCAGGACAGATGGGTTATAGTAGAATAAGAAAAGTGACATCCTTGGAAGCAGTTAGATGAAGTTTGGACATGCTACAAGGAAAAATAACCTGATTTCTCCAACAAACCAATGACACAAACAATAATTTTAAAAAGACTCACAGACATAGAAAACAAACTCATAATTACCAGGGGGAAAAGGGGTGGGAAGGGATAAATTAGGAGTTTGAGATTTGCAGATACTATATAGCACAGGGAATGATATTCAGTATCTTTTAGTAACCTATAATGAAAAAGAATATGAAAACGAATATATGTATGTTCATGTATGACTGAGACATTATGCTGTACACCAAAAATTGACACAGCATTGTAAACTGACTATACTTCAACTAACTAAATAAATAAAAGCAATATGTGGACCTTATTTGGATCCTGATTTTAGTAAATGAACTCTAAGTGACATCTTTAAGACAGTTAGGTCCAGATGGATGGCTATTAATGAAATTTAAAAATTAGTTTTAACTTTGGGAAATATTGCAATGTGGTCCTTTTTTCAAAAGTTCTTCTCAGTTAGATGCACATGTGGATGAACTTATGGGGAAAATAATATGTGAGATTTTCTTTAAAGTGTTTTAGCTTAAAAAAAGAAAGAAAATGCAGCAGGGGTTGTTGGTCAGTGAAATATGACTGTCAAAATGCTGATAATTGTTGAAGTTGGGTGATGGATATACATTCATGAAGATTTGCCTTATTATTTCCTTTATAGGTACATTGGAAAATACTCAATTTTTAAAAGATTCCTTTAGTAGAAGAAACTAGAAGTAAGAGCTTATGGGTCAACACACCACTTACATAAGTGGACAAAGGGCTGCATTGTATCGCTGAAAAGCCTTAAAATGAAATGAGCAGATTCCACACTTATACAACACAATAAAAGTGAATTAAATTTACTTTTGTGTGAGCAAAAAATATTAATGGAAATTGAGGGGTCTGAACAGCTAAGCCTAATTACCTATGAATACAGTTTAGTTGAAACTCACAGGTGAAACTCACCAAAAGAGAAAAGTTTCATGCTCCATTAGTGCCTTTCTTGAAGAAGTCTCACTTAATGACAGATCATTGATTGGAGGACGCAATACCTTCTAAACTGCTGAGAACCACCTGAGGTCTAACTGCAGGGACATGTCTCAGGGGCCTCCTCTAACACCCAGGGGAAGATGAGAGAAGGCATATGGCAATCGACTCAAAGAAATAACTGCAATCAGAAACTGTAGAAGAATGTTCTTTTTGATTTAAAATTTAACAGCCCTTTCTGTAACATTCACTAGGAGAAACACATTTTAGGGAGTCAAAGTGAAAAAAAATCTGAAGATAATGAAGAGTTCGTCTCTTCAGGAAATGAAGAGACCCAAGACACATCCAGCTACTGGGACTGCGCGTCATCCCCAAGTGTCAGAGGATGAAGCTGCGAGGTCCTGGGACGACTCTCAGCAGATGTGGCCCAGAGGAAAGAGAAATGAGCGACATTAAAAAATGACTCCTTTAGTAAAAGTCCTAGAACTTATGTGGTGCAAGGCCGTACAACTCATATTGTACAAGGTGAAAATGAGAAAATTGCCTTTTCGTATGTTTTCTGATTTATAGTGAGTAAAGCAGACACTCTAATACAACTAGAATCTGAGATTATAAACTAAAAAGCTAGATATAGATATAGATGTAAATGTAGATATAAATATAGGTGCAGATACAGATGTAGCCAATCCCTTATATAAAAAAATACATATGACTTTCTAAAATCAGTGACATAATTGCTGGGTGATTTAATGTTTCATGTTGCTTTTTCCTATGATGTTAACTTAGATAAAACTATGCCCAATATAGACACTCCTCTTAGATTATTTTTAATTATGAAAAGTCTCAGCATATTTATAGGTTTAAGAGTGGGTAGAATAATCAGTCTATGTCTTGGTGCCTACTTGGGTAGCTTAAAATGCTCGCAGAAGCATGAACAACTATTCCAATAAAATTTAATTTTAATTGGGCCTATAAAGGAGAGGCCAAAAAAAGAATTATTAATATTTTTCTCTTATGTTTCTTACACACTCACCCTGATCCTCCCTTATTAAGAGCAGATAATCATAAATTTTCACGCTGAAGAAATCTCCTTGCAATTCTAAGGGTCAGGAGGAGAATGGAATCACAGAAGAGAAATTTTCATCTCAGGGACTAGAAACAGAACAGAAAGATTTTTTTTTTCTTATATCCATAAACTTTTTATTCCAGACCATAAACATTAGATGTTATTTATTTAATAATTCATATTCTGCTTCATTTCACAAACTGTTTGAGGCAGTACATTAGATATATCCTCTTTGAAAATATTCTGGAAATAAAGAAAGTTCCATTTTTGAAGAGTAAAGAGCTAAAAGATAGAGGAAAGTTTCACAAGGTCAAGTACAAAATCAGAGATGAGATGAGTAATATTCAGCGATTTTCAGTGTTTTTATTCTTTGTTTCCATTTCTGAATTTTTCATTGGGATGGCCAAAAGTGATTCATTGTTTCTTTCACCCTCTTTGAAAACATTCTGTGAGCTAGAATTTGAGCCCTAAGTGATTTCTTACAGAGGTTGAGTGATTCAAATTCTGAAGCGCCTGAAGCAATATGTATTAATTGAATACGTTATAAACCACATTCTTCAAATGTCATTTTTGAGATTGAAAAGAACTGAATGATAGTGTGAGGATCTTATTAAATGAAAACTAAGATTAAATCCTCAGCTAAAATAAAGAATAATTTACAGTATAAGTATTCAAAAAGTACTTTAAATACTACTTTTCTCATATAAATAGGTATGTACACAAATGCATCTTCATTTATGCCTCCTTTCTTTCATTATTTTTCTTTTCCTTCTATTTGACATTTATCTTACTCCACGTATCTTAAATGGGTAGAATAGCATTGAGCAGAAATGAACAGTAATGGAAAACAGCAGTACAAGCAAAAGCAATGCAATCTGTTACAAAGCATCTACTCACCGGAGCCCCGCTTGCTGCCCCCACCCAGCCAGTCAAACCCAAGCCCGGTGTTATCAACCCCCTTAAATTCTCACAGGGCAGCCCAGCCTTCAGGTCATGGCTTCCGTTCTGGTTTTCCATTTTCCTCCTTTTTTGGCCTCCTTGTATCTGGCTTATTTTTCAGTTGCCCAGCTATGCATTTTACATGGCTTTGTTACATTCTAACCAGCACATCATATTTGCTTTATCTTACGTAGTATCTCTAGGATTTTTGTATTTTGAGGCATTTCTGGTTTCCCAGGCTAGCGCTGTTTTCACAGCTCCTAATGACACCCCATGGAGAAAAGTTTAGGTGTCATTCTTCCCACAGGGACAGCACGACTGCTCTATTAATCTACGGACTATAGATCTGTAGACTCTACGGATATATATCTATAAAAATAAAGATTGACCTGAAGGAGGGGTTCATTTCAAGCAATCACCTGAAGAAGAGGTTGACATTTATCCTAGAAAAATTTTAAGTGGGGAACACAAGCTTTCAATAATAGGTTAATGTTTCTTTTCTATACTCTCGAAGTGTAGCTAAGATGGTGCTGGAATATACTGCAGATTAAATAAGGCACCGGCCAGGAGCAAGGAAACAAGAGACACAGGCCTGACCTGACTCTTTCTTGGGGTTCCACGTGTCAAAAGATGGAGCCGATATGTGTAGAAGTACAAATCTCTTGCCTGCAAATTTAACTCTTTAGGCTCCTAATTTTCTCAGTATTTAATATCTTCATATTATCCTGTGATATTCAGTTAGACTTGTTTGGAACTGCCAACCTCTTTTGGCCTTGCTGAAAGGCATGGGAGAAAAAAAGATCCTGCTCTTTAAGGGGAAGCAATTCTGGAAAATTCCAAAAAGGGGCTTATGCCCCCTGGTCAGTTGTCCTGATCCAGAGAGTCCTTTCAAGTAGCTACCTGTGAAACTCTAGATTTCACATGATTTAAAGGAAGTAGCATTTCCTTAAACCCCCTCCCCATCACATTTTCCACAGCAATTTTCCCAAAGTTTTCCCTCTTTCCTTAAGGATTCTCAGCCCCCACCTAATTATCAACATGTCACTGAAAAGATTTGGGGAATATTATTTGAACATAATTTTTTTTTTACCGTGTAACTTTAAAATTTCTCTGCATCTCTATTACCACATCCCTTTGTTCCAGACACTGAGGAAGAAGTTGTCCTGCCCAGTTCTTCTGGCTCTACTTTCTACCACAACTGTTCTACATCTAAAGACGTCATGCTGCTCTCAAGGTTGAAATGCTACTTATATCTCATTCTAATAGGCATTCTCTGCGCACAGGTACAGGCAATGTAAGATGTTAAGCGGCAAGGCCTCATTTTTTTAACCCATAGGTAACTGTAGGTCCTACTACTCATAGACCAGGTATACAAAGCTGTATGTGACAGTCACATGAGATTGAACGGACACAAAGAGGGCTACTGTCAAGTGTCCCTAAAACTTGAAAATCAGCTAAACTTATTAAAGTGACAATAGTTAGTATGAGAACCACTGTTTACAGACACCATAGTGAAAAACAATGCCTTTCAGACCTAATGCAGGAGTACAGGGTCTGGAAATCTAGTCAAACCTCATGATATATAAAAGCCAGACTCTAACATATCCCATGGTGTCCAAGAAATAAATTATTAACATTAGAAGAATGTTATAAAGTCCTAAGCAACAAAAAAAAATTCAAAACACAATCCCCGAAAAGACAACTGTCAATCTATTTCCAACTCTGCCTATGTGGAAGGTACTCTCCTGATCATGTGTCTAAGGTCAGTAAGAAAACCCCACGTGGAGCCTGAAGTGTCATCCGCCTATGATCTGCTCCCTCGCTCTAATGCAGATTTACCTACCAGCTTTCAGAGTCTAACTTGATTTCTGGCCTGTATTTTCCATTAGGTGGATTTGGAGTCTGCCTTGAAGAGCTAGTGTCAGAACTAGGACTTCTTGTCAGGTACTTATCACAAGAAATGACTCCATCAATATATGGTTTACATATCAGTCTTTCATGAGTTTTGTTTTAGTGAGTCATCTCTAGTTTCTGATTCACCCTGAGTGTAAATGACTCTGGCTCTCTGTGCCGAAAAGTAAAGGTGGTAACTGCCAAGATATGGGTACCAGAAAAGGGCTCACTCGTCCTCATCTGTGACATCCTTCTCTTTGATTTTCCCAGTCATAGTCACACTTACATACATGAATATTCATATGATAGCTATGGTTCTTCAAGGTTAAGTATGGAGAATACAATAATGACATAAATGAATATTTATTATGAAAAAAAGCCACAGTTGTAATTTGTAACACGAGGAATTGGAATAGATAACAAAAATAGGAGGGAGAAAGCAGAGAAGAAAATCTTCAATGGAACAGCATTTCTGAGGAAATAAGTGGAGGCCATAACCTGAACATATGTCAACAATTTCAAATATAAAAAAACACGTAGAAGAAGTCAAGTGTATTAGTGCCACTTGACGATTCTCTGCTGAAATGAAGTTTCCTGCTACATGGAAACATTATGACTTCTATTATGCTCTCTCTTTCATAGAGCTCAGATTCGTGATTCAAGGGATAGGCACTATTCATCAGCAGTGTTTTGACAATAGGAGATAACAGATATTAGGTGAATAGTTCCCTGAAATGAAATATAAGAATATGTCTAGACATTATTTTTTCAGAGTAGCTCCTAATTTCATATGCAATCAAGTTGCCCTTGGCAACTCAGAGAAAGTTAGCTTATCTCCCCGAGTTCAGCATGAAGAATCTAGTCAAGTCTTCAGATGAAATGTGTATTGTCTTGCTGAAAGAGTGGATATCCACATCCTGTTCTAATGCATCAGACCCAGTTGCCAAAGCTAATGCACAAAGGTGACAGAAAAGATAGCTGAATATTCTTTTTTAAGCTGTAAGCCTTTTAAAGATGTGAATTTTTATATGAGACTCATTTCTTCTTTTCACATAACCATTTCACATTCTTTTCAAAGTAGGTGTGACAACTGATGGTGACAAGAGGACAGGGTACCCCAGGAGTGGATGAGTGTTATAATCAGCAAAATAAATTTCATTCACAGTAATTTCACTGTCACTATGATTTTCACTGGCTATAATGCAGATGACTTCTGATGCCAGTCGTCCCACTAAGCTGAGAGGAAGCCACTGTGCTCAGTGATCTTCAGCAAGAAGGAAATTTGAATAAGACTCAGAAATCAAATGGAGAATTTCCGGAGAAATGTAGATTGTCAACTCTGAAAAAAGATATTCAATGTCAATTTAAAAATGACTTCATTAGAAGGATGTGGAAGGAAAGACTATGTATGCTCAACTGAAAAATAGCCAGAACAGGCAGAAGAAGATAAAGGTTTCAGAGAGTGTGACTCACAGTGTTTGGTCCTTATCACAGTTTTCTTCTGATAATATTTAATTCCGTTTAAGCTCATAATAGACAAAAGTTTTCCTTGAGATTTGAGACTGGAACCAAAAAAGTAATATTTGATTCGCAAATATACCTGCTTAATACTTTTGCATTCTCTTTGAAATTTTGTATGTAATATTCACATTATCTTTTGTAAATAAATATGTGCTGTAAGAAGCATTTATTTTTACATTTTATGCAGATTTTCTCTAAATGAAGTATACTTGAGTTCTAGTTCTATAATTAAGGTGATACATTTAGTGAAAGAATGTTCCAAAGCCCAAATGCACATCAGAATCACCTGGGTAATCTTTGAAAAATACAGCTTCTTGCCTCATCCCAGACTTGTTCAATAATAATAAACTATAGTGAGTGGCCTAGAATTTGTATTTTCAAATGTACCCATGGCGAATCTAAAGTAATTAGCCCTGGTCTTCAGATTTGTGTTTGAGACCCAGTGTTTAAGCCATATTAAAAAAAAAAAAAGGAAAAAGAGAGAGAAGAAAACTATTGTTTACTGAGTGTCTACTAGATGCTTCCAAATGTTATCATAATGCATTTTCTTAATACAAGGACACTGTGGCACGTTGAATAGTGTCCCCTCAATATTCATATCCACCCAGAACCTCTGTATATAACCACTTTAGGAAATATAGTCTTTGCAGCTATGATTAAATTAAGACGAGGTCATACTGGCTTACGGTGGGTCCTAAAATCCAATCACTAGGTTTGTATAAGAAGAGAAGGGAACACACAGAGAACCAGAAAAACACCACGTGTCAGTGGAGGCAGAGATTGGAATAATGCAGCTACAAACCAAGGAATATTAAGGATTGCCCAGAGCCTCCAGGAGCTAGAAGAGGCAAGGAAGGGTTTTCACAGGGAGTCTTCAGAGGGAACATGGCCCTGCCAACAGCTGATTTCAGACTTCTAGCCTTGAGAACTACAAAGGAATACCTTTCTGTTGTTTTAAGACAACCCAATTTGTAGTAATTTGTTATGACAGCCTAGGAAACAAACAAAGAGCCAGAGGTCCAAAGATACTCAGCAGTCTGCCTGCGCCATGTGGGCAGAAAATGGCCAAGCAGAGCTCCAATCCCTGGTCCATTGATTCCAAAGTCCTTGGACATCTGGGACCACACTGGCAGAAACTTCCATTGACCAAGACTACGGTAGTATTTGGTCAAAGTCGGGTTCCAGATGACCTACAGTAGAATTACTTGTAGGCCTTGTTTAAAAATACACTTTTCTTGACTCCATCTGGAATTCTGAACTAGAAATCTTTGCACGTTGGATTCAAGAACCTACTTTTAATAAAGACCTCAGAGCATTGTCATTCTTCTAAAAGTTTGGCACCGTTGACCTAGAGAGTTAGGGGTCTCTAACACAATATCCATTTGCATTTTCATTCAAATGTATTCTGAATGCATGAAACCAACAAATGACGTGACTGTGACGTCATTACAGAAATTAACTTGATGAAATCCACGTGTACTTTATTTCAATCCATTTTTGCCTAAACCTGGGACACTACGGGTGACACTCATAAGTAGTACTCACACTGCTCTCCCCTGTAGGGAGCTCTTTCACATCCATGGTATCAGCTGATTCTCACCCTAACCTTGAGGAGGAATGTGTAGACATTACTATTCTCCCTACTTGATAGGAAAGGAGGATGAGACTAGAGGCTTAGAGAAATTCACACTCAGTCTCCTGTGGTTCTTTGTTAGAGCGTGGCATTTTTTGCTGTTCTGACATTGCCAAAGAAAATCAGTGGGGAATTATGATGAAAAGAACGTGGGCAAGACAAGTGTGATCTCACTCCTTTCGTGGGAAAGCGAAGAGTAACCTAACAATAAAAGGATATTTTATTGGTAAAAGCATTGAAAGGGCAACAGAAAATAAGTGTGTGAGAAGCCAGAGAAAAGAACCTATGGTGAAGAGAACCTCAGAGAGCCCCGGGCAGCATAGAAACTCAGGCTAGCAGACGTGAACATTTTCATCTGTGCATATTTGAGGTAGCTCTAGCTAATCGTTACAGAACACATATTCCCCATCTAGATGATGAAAAAAAAAAGTGACCTCTTTCCTCTGAAGTACTTGCCTATACCCTAAACACTTCTCTTCTCTTACTGAAGTACCGCATCCGTTTACTGACTTTGCAGACACAGTTTAAAATATTTTTACTTTTTTCAAGATGCTTCTTTGGTGGCATGTGTGTGTATGAGTACGTGTGTGACCTGTCTTTTTCTTAAGTGCATCCTTAGCTTATTAAAAGTTGTGTGTGTTTGTGTGTATTTGGTTTTCCCATTGCTTTTAGAAAGTGGAAACTATGAGGAAATATTCAAAGAAAAAAATGGTGCCTGAAAACATCTTAACTGAAAGGGAAAATGGGGGTGAGAAAGATAAAAACGGTCGATGATGAAACGTACAAAAGTACAAAAGGCTTGGCAAGGATCTGTTTAAGTTTGAATTGAAAAATACATTTGGGTTATTGATTCTTTATGATCCAGTAGCAGAACTTTTTAAATCAAAGGCAATTTAGAGATGAGGAATGACAAATACTAGATCTTGTTCATTATGAAATGAATAATGACAAAGCTTTATTGGAAAAGTTGGTGATTACAAATTACTTCGAAATCAACACCAGAGGTAAGTTAAGATCCAAAACAATTATGTATTATGGAATTCAATGTCCTTGTTGGTATATTTTATTTAACATTGACTCTCTACCATGAGGAACTCTGTTCTATACATCAGATTCTGTGGTTAACTCCTGTCCTCATTTTCTTCGTTTTTTGCTCGCTTTGAGAGTTAAATGAGATGATGTAGGAAAGCAATTTTATAAGCTGAAGCGTTCTACAAATGACAGCTTTCCATCTGTGAGTAGTGATATTTTTCTTTTTTTTCTTGGCCCTGACAACACTCTTTTTTCATTTTTCATTTTTACTGGTAAAATTGATACAATTTGACAGCACATATACAATAATATTGCATGTAAATGCATATATACAATATACTACGCATTTTCTTAATTTACATATATGTACTGTTCATTGTTTCTAAGAGAATAGTTTAGAGCTTTAGCTTTTTAAACTTACATAGTTACCAAAGGAATAAAGCCAACCACAAAATAAAAATCAACAGAATGCAATAATCCAATCATAAAGGACAGTCAAATGTGTGTACACATATTCAAGAAATCAATCATCTAAGTTATAAATAATAAGTATTTTATTTGTGTCCCTTTTTTAGATTCCACATATAAGCGGTATCATATGGCATTTTTCTTTCTCTTTCTGGCTTCACTTAAAATGACGATCTCCAGGTCCATCCCTGTTGCTGCAAATGGCATTATTTTGTTCTTTTTTATGGCTGAGTATTATACATAATACATCTTCTCTATCCAGTCATCTGTTGAGGGACATTTGGGTTGTTTCCATGTCTTGGCTTCTGTAAATAGTGCTGCTATGAACATTGGAGTGTACGTGTCTTTTTGAATTATATTTTTTTCTCTGGGTATATGCCCAGGAGTGGGATTGCTGGATCACATGCTAAGTCTGTTTTTAGTTTTTTAAGGAACCTCCATACTGTCCTCCATAGTGGCTGCACCAATTCACTTTCCCACCAAAAGTGTGGGAGGGTTCCTCCTTCTCCACAGCCTGTACAGTTTTTATCATTTGTGGACTTAGTAAATTTGATCAAGAGAGAAAAGGACAAGGAGAGATATATGGGGTGAAGGAGAATCAGGTCACATCTAAAGTGCATATTTTTGCCATATTTAAGGACTATATATATTTTTTTAAAATCAGAACATTGGTAAATAACAAATGGAGAGCAACCACAATAAAGACAGAATCGAGAACCAACATGTAAAAGAAATGGTCAAACAACAAGAGTCAGTTCACCTGGAGGAGAGAAAAGTCTGATGTGGAAAATGACCACTGATACCTGAATAGCTTCAGAGGTGGAACTAGTTCCGTTGGGAGAAAGACAGCGGGTGAAAGACTTAGTCTCAGCCCAAAGAGAACTTTTTAAGAGATCCACCCTAAAACGCAGTTGCTACCTCACACCTAGGAACTCCCTGCCACTGAGGGTTAAGCCTGAGAATGGGCAGCTGACTACTCAGAGAAGCTGTAGGAAGTCTTCCTACATTAGAAAGGTTGGAAAGCTGGACTCCACAAGATGACGTGCTAGTCATCCAATTCAGATTTGACTCTGAATCAAAATCTTCTGTGCTGTGAGGAGGATGGAGAACAGGATATACTGTCAGAAACTGTGGAAGAGCCGGGATTTACTGTTTCATGGATACTGGCAGAAAAAAAAAAATGAAACTCCTGAATCAGAGAAAAAAGACTTTACTACCCACGGCAAAGCAGTAGCCAGAGCTTCACGTTTGTCTGCCTCGGCTCCCCCGTGTCCCCGCTTCCCATGGGGCAAGGCCGAGGAGCCATGATGGAAGCTGGCGTCACAGAGGAGGAGCACTGGGCTTGGGGGAATCACCACTTTTACGGTAGGTGAAAACAAGCCTGCTCTTTCCCAGAGGGAGATGCACTGCATCCCCCGGGGTGGCTCCTGTAAACACAACCCTGAGCGATGGCCCAGGGAGCCATGGTTTTGCATTCTCGGAATACCCAGAGAGAATGTGCAGGGACACTCAGGCCCGTGGTAAACTGCCTGTCTCAACAGGGCTGCAAAGCCATTGAAAATCTGGATTTCTTGGGCATGCCAGGGTCTCTGATTACCAAAGAAAGCAGATAAAGAAGAAGATATTTCAGTGACATAATTCCTATTTAAAATAATCCCTGAATAGTGAGATATAGATGAAATAAAAACAGTTTGCTTCTAAACCTATTGAATCCGGATGGAAGTTACATATGTCATCAACCTTCTTGTTTGTCTGCCAAAAGAACTAATCTATTTGGTAGAGGCTTATTTATAAGGTTTCTAATGGCAAGAAGCACCCATTTTTCAAGTTCAGAATTGCCCAAATCAGCTCTTTCCTATGCAGGAATTTTCATTAGACCGGGGGGGGGGGGGGGGGGGGGGGGGGGGGAGGAAAAACAGACTCTGCTTTCAAGATAAAAATGTGAGGCCGAATCATATCCGTGGATAAATCAACAGTGCCACCTAGTGGAAGCATTTATTTACCTGACATAAAATTGTATTTTCAACTCTATCCACTTTTCCCTTGTGTTTTTTCCAGCAAAGATGAGCTCTTTAAAAAGATAGTTTGATCAATATACTTTAAAGAATTAAACCATACTTTTTAACTTCTTGTAAATTTACTTTAATTCATAAATCGTGTGTAGTGGACAATGGGAATGGTTTCAAACATAGATCAATTTTAAGAGCTGCTGGTTATAAGGACAAAATTAAGAAGTGCACAGTTTCTGGAAAATTTTGTGAAGGAAGCATAAGTTAGTAAGAATAGAATTTAGACTCAAAATTATTTAAGTAAAATTTTAAAATCTGGATCTAGAAACTGAAACTGAAACCTTGAAACTGACAAATCATAGTGCCACTCTAAATTACTGTAATTATGAGTCACAAATAAATTTTCAGGGTCTTTCTGACTTTTTTAAGTTATACCAATTGACGTGCTTAAGAATAGAAGCTGCAAATAAGAAAAAGCATTGGAAAAATAACACTTGCACAAACTTTTACAAACAGAAAGTTTTGTGCATAATTTCAAACTTTTCCAATTAAAAAAGAAAGGGAAATATGTTACATTCTAGTCAACAGGCATCTTGTGGAAAACTATTGCAGAGATCACAGGACTAAAGACCACTTTTAGAATCAGGTTTTTCAGTAGCTTCAAAATCTTGTTGGCATCTTGATCCAATTCCGTAAAAGAAATAGGAAGAGAGAAACAGAAGAATCAGAAAATTTTGAATGAATGTGAGACTCTTTCCAGTGATTCTCAAATTCCATTATTTTTCCTTCAAGTGAGGAAGTATAACAGGATGATTAGAATCATAAACTTGGAAGTCATATCTGTCAGATGGAATCATATGGAGTGATGTTTGTTTTTGTCATAAATCAAAAGAGGTCACATAGCCACAGTTTCACATGACTCAACCCCATACATTAACATCCTAACCCCATGAGTACCTATATGACTTCACTGGGCAGACTTCTTCCCCTTAGTAAGCCTCCATCTCCTCCTCTTTTCCATGAGGATAATAATACAGATCACAACCGATGGCAGTGAGAAGTCAATGGAGGAATTATCACATAGTGCTTGGCCACTACCCAACTGACGGTGAGCATGCAAGGAATGACTTCCGTAATTATAAACCATTTTACAAAATATGTTTCGGGTAATATGGGAGAGGAGAGCTTATAGCTTCACTGTCAACTATTAAAGTATCAGAATGACAAAACCACTCACTCTGCTAACCTCATTATCAGCCACTTTCTGTTTCTTAGTTTCTTTCTAGCACTTCTTCATAGACACACCTTCATCATTTAAATAACAGCCCTTTTAAAATGTATTTTTGCAGCTAATTAGATGAGACACAATCCATTTCTTTCCTAAGAGCCCCCAGAGGATGAGCTGCCATTTGGTAGCTGTTTCTGTTTATCTAAGTCTTCCTCAACTCAGATCTGGAAAGGATTACAGGTGATGTGCCTTTAATATTTCTATAGCACGATGTGCTTTTCCCCTGTTGTCATACCTGTTTCTGTGCCCCAGATAAAGTAACATGAATGTAATCGTTATTGAGTCCTCGTGTGCTTACACACCTCCCTCTGCTATAATTCATCAAGCTCACAGGATCTCTCTAAAGACAACAGTGCTGTTTAGTGATTAAAGGTGCAGTTTCTAAAGCCAGAGTGCCTAGAGTAGGAACTCAGCTTGGACAAGTCTTTAGCTATGTGATCAAAGGCAAGTTGCTTCCCACCTCTGTTTTTTAATCTGTGAGACTGGAATAACAATAGTACCTGTCTAACTGGGTTGTGGTCGAGGGAAAAAATGACATAATGCACCTGCTTGAACCAGAGTGGGAATTCAAGGAATGTTAGCTATTCATAATGAAGAGAGGCTGTTCTGAATTTCAGGCATTGAGATGTCCAGAGAGAAAGTAATTCAGATCATTCTTTCATTCACTTAAAAAATAATGAGTGTGCTCTATTAAACACGGGACTCTGCTGACATGAAAAGGTAAAAGTTGACAGGATTTCTCTCCTTGTGGAATTTGCTGTGAGGTGGTGTCTTGTCAGCAGGACTGAAAATTAGGGTTGTCTCTGATCCTCACTTACGAGTTCCAGGAAGAAAGTGGTGCCAGGCTGTCCAGTGCGTAGATGAGAGAACTCTCCCGCCAGGACAGTGCCAGGATCAGCAGCTACCACACTTCCAGTGTTCACCCTGGGCCAGCCCATTCATGTTCCAATTTCAGTTTTTGAGAAGAATTCCCAAGGTCAGTGCATTTTTTTCAGTCAGGAACTTAAAGTTCAGAAAGATTGAACGACGTGACCAAGATCTCCCAAGTCTCAGGTTTCACATTTGAACTCACGTCTGTCTAGCTCCCAAGAACACGTGCCTGACATTTTCTTTGGCGTGGAAGGAATGCCGACGGCTTGGGGTTAAATATAAAGAAATCTTGTAGGTGCTGGAATCTCATCATCACTGGAGTAGAGAGCCAAGACGCCCCTGACTGTCAAAGTGAGAAGAACAAAGGTACATTAGAAACAAAGAAGTCTACGGAATTGGTAAGCACCAGAAAAGCTCCCACGAAAACTAACAGGTCTTGTGAAGCCCAAGGGCCTGGGTGCAGGGAATTCGGTCAAGCTTGGTCATCACTTCCCAGGTCCTACCTCCCTTCTCAAGGCTTTTGTGAACCTTCATGCCTTTTGTTTTGCCTCCAGTGCTCTCGCTGGTCTCCTACATAAGGTGCAGGTGGATGGGGTCCAAATACAGTTTGCAGGAGGGCTTGAAGGAACAGCGGGAGGCCACTTACTAAGAGCAGGGACTTCGCAGACGTGCCAGGTCTGGAGCTCTGTTCTGCCACAGAATATCCTCAGGAGGTAACTCGGCTTGCTCACTTCTAAAAAAGATGCGATCATACTTGCCCTACTGAACCCTGGGAAAATCAGGGGCGGTAGCATGTGTGAGATGGCCAGACAAAAGGCTCATGTAGAACAGATGCTCCATACATGTTAGCTCAGGGTATCTCAGGCTGCAAGCCATGAAATCAATGTCGTTGTTTGCTATCAGGTCACCGGAATGGAATGAAATAGATCAGAGTACATGTACTTAATAAAGACAAATTTTGTTCATGTATCTGCTTTCGGATATACATATATATATATAGGTATATGTGTTCTTGGATCACAATATAAAATGCCTTTGTTACCATGAGTCACACTTTAAACTTTCGAGAGCCCCTGCGTTAGCTCCCTTCTTAATGCATTTCTAGCTAATAGAACCCATGGTAGGAGATTGAATCTGGGCTTAGTCATTCTATTTGAGAATTTTACGGGATGGTTCTTATTGTTTTCCACTCTTGTTTCATATGTTACTTTTGTTTCTCCCAAAATGCTTTGCAATTGCCTTTATTATATAGCATTTATCTCCCATAATTATCAGTATTTGTTTACATACCTATTGTCCCTCTAATTTTTTAAAGGCAAGGAGAGCATCTTATGGTTTCTTTCGCCTCTTTCAAGGTTAACAAAGGGACCAATGTATCTTTGTGTGTTACAAAAGAAAACATGAGTTGAAGGTCCACAGTGATGTGATACTGTTTAGATGATGTTAGTAGAGATTTCAAATGTTCCTCCATATTTAAAATTACAAAAAATTGGGAGGAAAAATTGAGCCTGGACTTAAGAAATATGGATTCCTGACGTGACTTTGCCATCCTAAGAATATAACCTTGTGAAACTCATTTATCCTCTCTTGGCCTAAGTTGCCACCTCTTTAATGAGGCAGGTAGACTGCATGATTTTTCAAGTCTCTCTCAGATTTAATGTTTTTTATTTTGTTGATAATCCCATATAGCAGAAGATAAGATTAAATATAAGTGACAGTAAGAAAGAGATTTAGGATTGAGACCCCCTGATTATAAGTCAATGTTTTAACTCCCCCAAGATATATTATGGTATAATGTTGATTATAAATTTTGGGAAAGAACTAAAAGCATTTCCAACAGCTCTGCTTTGGTAAATCAGGGAGCAACTCTAAATGCCAGTTTTAATAAACTAGAAAACCAGGGAGAAGAAATGAAAACTGAATCTTGCTTACTTTCTAGCTTTTGGTTGCATTCAATGGCTGTGGTGAATCCTCCGTGCAATTATAAGTGGTTTCAATTTATAGAGTAATGCACCAGAATCACTGTTTTAACAGTTTTTTTTTCCAAGTTGGTAGGCTGCACATAAAGAAATCATTTTTCAGAAAAATAAATAATATATTTTTTATTTTCAGAATGTCCAGAAGATGGTAGATGCTTAGTATGTGTTTGGTGACTCTAACTATCAGCTTATAGCCATTGGGCATTTTTTGTATGTTTTTCTGTTTTATCCTCAAACAACTCCATAGGCTATGAGGCACTGTGATTCCTACTGTAAAGATGAGGAATTGAGGTTCATAGACAAATAACTGGAGACTGTATCTTCTATAGAACTGGAAATGTTATGACCTATATATGGGACAAATGAAAACATTCTGATGATGAATAAATGTCAGACAAATTGAGTATGAGCTCCAAAATCAGAAATGAATTAGGTTTTAGGACAAATCCTAAGATTACAAACGTCTGTTGAAATTTTACAAATAGCTCAGTTC